>NC_139513.1:26448158-26503158 GCF_947247035.1 Vipera ursinii | reverse complement strand
TTTTTAAAGGTGGAAGACCCTCAATGAATAACTATTTGGCTGAACTGGGGACAGAAGGGAAGGCCCATACATTATATTTTCAAAGTAGGGTGCTTGGTAGTGGAATAGATACCATAAACTCTTGTACAATCTCTCTCCACCATATGTGGAAGACTTGAGAAGGCCCTTTAAAATAAACATAAACTATGAATGAGGTTCTGTAGGCTACTGGTAGACAATTTCATTCTCCCAAAGATAAGTTGCACTTCATTTACCATCAAGCCATCCAACATGATCAGTGGCAAGGGATTTGGGGAACTGAGGTTCAAAACATCAGGGAGGGAGTCAAGCTCTTCTGAGCCTATAAAATTATTGCTCTGTTAAGTCAAGTGAGTGACAGCTCCAGATGTCCGTAATCTGTTGGAATAGACTTGTTTAGTTTAGTCTGTGTAATATTTGTGACAGTTCTAAGAGTCATAGAGATGTGTGTTTTAGGTTTGTGTGTGTGTTTGTGTGCAACTTATGAATGGTTTGTGTGTGACCCCCCAACAAAGTATTTTTTTGATATTGGTGTAATTTCATCTGGGATTAGTTTATTGACAAATGAAACCCTGATATATCCAAATCTTTTTGCAAATAAATTGCCAGAAACAGTTTTTATCTTGAATAGTAAATAAATTGTATTTACTTATTCAACTAAAAGTTTAACATAAATAAAAAATAAAACCTCATCACCATTAGTTTTAACTAGATTAAAAAAAACTGATTTTTAAAAAGTTAAAAGGCCAAATCCTTGTTAAAGAGAGTCAGGTACAGGATCTGATAGATTGGTCGTTTCTGGGCTTCTGTCCATGGTACTGAAAGCCCAAGGGAGGAAAGAATGACATATGCTTGAACACTTAAAGACCCAACACCTTCATTTATACAAGATTTATTTTATTTATTTATTTTATTTTATTTGTATACCGCCCTTCTCCCTAAGGACTCAGGGCGGTGAACAGTGACATAAATAACAGAATGCACAAATACAGGTATTGAAAACAAATTAAACCCTAATTTAATATAAAGGTAAAGGTTCCCCCGCACATGAGACTAATCTTGGTTAGCTTTAACCTTGGTTGGTTGTCTGTGGCATAGTGTGTTATGCAAGCCCAATACGTTTCTTTATAGTTCAACTTACTGTGCGAATGCAGGTAATGGTATTGTCACATTAAGCATATTGTGTGAACTCTACTGAGGAATGTGAATGCCCAGGAAAAGTATGGAAGGTAGAAAAATAATAAAGGACATGGATTTAGATTTTCAACTTTAAAGCAAGTAAGGCAGACAAAAGTTATGGTATAAAGATGCATTCAGTGTTAGAATAAAACTGTTGTCTGAGAACATCATATAGCAGCTATATGATGAAAATAAGGACTAACAAAATATCTCTAAAATAAAATGAAGATGGAAAGTATACCTCCTCATTATAAAGGCATTTTATGCAGTGGGCTCAAATCCAACTGCTGGACCTGCTTAAGGAAGAAAGACTTGAATCCCAAATGAAGTAAGCTGCCAAGCTCAGCATAGAGGCATAAAGTGGTGAGTTAATGTCTGATCAGCAGAAAGCAGACTATCAAAAAGAACTAATGGATCAATAAAAAGGCTTTCTGAGGTCTGAACTAAGCTTCATTTAAGTCTGGGAAAGAGGCCATGATGACTAGAACCTCTCTTCGTACAGGCTATTTTTAAGTGATGGAAAGATGCAGGGACTAATAATGCTAGTTTGCAGTTCTTCCAAGCTGATTTTCTCTGATTTGATGTCTTCAAGATGCTGGCTAAGATTCTAGGAGTTGAAGTCTACTACATTCGAAGAGCATCAAGTTGTGAAAGACTGCTATAATGCTAGGAAAAACCTAATGGCACATATGATGTAAAGCCAGAGAACTAAATGGGGCCACAGGTGCTGTGGTGGAATGTAGTCTGGATTCCTCGGAGGGAGGGGCTGCATTCAAAAGGACCAAGAGACAGTGAAGTTTGAGATAGTTTAGTTAGGAGAACGAAAGTTAAGATGGCTCCTCCGTAGTAGTTCCCAGAGTATCTTTCAAGTGATGCTTTAGTTCGACAATATTTCCATCTCTAGGTGAGGAACAATAAAGGAAACTGGAAATAACTCTATTTGTCAGGCTCTTGGGGCCTGACAAATAGAGAAGTTATAGTCCTCCAAATGTTACTGACTTGTAATTCTCAGAATTTCTTAACCACTGGCTATCATGGCTGATCATAATTCAGCAACATTTTGAGGGGAACAGATTCCTCGCTCCTGGCAAAACCACACTTAGATGCTAGTGCTAGAGCTTTTGAGGAACATGCATAGCTATGATTGAACTTGCAGATGTGAACATGCAACACCTTCCTTCTGTGACAGATATAATTGAGTAGAAGCTCAAAGAACTGAATTGCTTCCACAAAGAGAGGGCAGATAGCACAGCCTTCCCCAAATTTGATGCCTTCCAGGTATGAGGACTTCAATTTCCAGAATTCTACAGCTAGCATGGCTGTTGTTGAGAATCCCAAAAGTCCAGGTCTTTGTAGCTGGAGGACTCTCAGATTATGGAAATGTCATAAAATAATACAATGGCCCCCACTCAGAATTTTAAATTGTATTGCTACTGTACATGTGGCAGAAATGCCTTACTGCAATTTCTTGTTCAATAAAAAGACAATCTGAGGATTTTGTAGTCCTAAGAGGATAGTCTACATTAGTTTTTTTTTTACATCGTACTGCTTTTCTTTTTTTTTTTTTTTATTGAAAAGTTTTAAAAAATACAATTTTCCTTTAAAAAACCCCCCTTCCCCCTCCCTCCTCCCCTCCCTACCTCCCCCCTATCTCCCCCCCTCCCCCTCTCCCTCCTCCCTCCCCTGCCTCCCCCCCTCTACTTCCCCTCCTCCCCCCCTCCCCCCCCCCCGACTTCCCAGAGCAAAATACAAGGTATATATCTAAAAAGCAATCATAAACAATCATATACTAACAATTATAAACTCTAAAATCCATCACTCTCTAGCTTATATAAAGTAAACCAATCCTTAACAATACTAAATATATATAAAAAACTAAAATAAAAGAAAACTAGCATCATTCCCATCTATGTTCTTCCACATTTCCCTATTACCTAAACATATTCTCATTTACACATCACAAACACCTATCCCTATTAACCTCTCTAGCCAAAATAGACTATAATAGATAGTTCTTACACAAATTAAGCCGCATTAACCCACAAAACTTTCTTCCTCTTCCTCTGTAATAAATTGTCCATTAATTCCAAATTAAAGATTCTGTTACCATACATATCATCCCAAAACTTTTAAAAACACAACTACCACTTGTCTATAAGTATATTGTGGAAGTTCCATAGATTTCTGCTGGTCTTATTTTTTTGTCTTTTTTGAGCGTTTTAAGGCAGCACGCGTCACCCTCTGTTCTCTAATATCATCCAAAAGAGTTGCAGCTTGAACTCCTCCTGTACCCTTCTCGTCTATCAGTCCATCTTCATCCTCTTGATGTTCTCCTTCTCCAGATCCCTCTGCAGCTTCCAGAAGTGTTGATGGGGTTACATTTAAAACATTGTTGTAAAAGTCATGCGCTTGCTTCACATTACCCAAACAGTACCTTTTGCCATCATACATGAAGCTCAGCCCAGCTGGGATCTCCCATCTGAACCTTATATCCCTTTGCTTGAGCTCTTGCACAAGAAAAATAAAATCCTTCCTTCTCTTTAAAATCTTTGGAGGAATTTCTTTTAGAACCAAAACTTCTTGACCAGCAATCACAACTTTGGTATCATAGGCAGCTTGTATAACTTCATCTCTAACTTCCCTTTTTACAAAATAAACCACCACATCTCTAGGCAACTTTCTCTGTTTAGCAATCCACGAATTCACACGAAACACTTTGTCCATACCTTGTTTTATTTCAGATGCTGGATGATTCAATACCCCCTCAAAAGCCTCAGAAACCAGCTGCTTTAAATCTTCCTTAATATTCTCTTTTAGGCCTCTAATTCTCACAGCAAACTGCATCTGGTAAAATTGGGCCAGACTCTGTTCACTATCCATTTTGTCTTTTAAATCTTCAATTTCCAAAACTTTTGCTTCTAATATAGCATTCTTTTGAGTCAAGTCTTGCACTTGGTCATCCAGCACCTCCACACATTTAGCAACTTTATGCACTGAGGACAAAATGTCTGCCTTCATCTCTCTAAGTTTCTGTTCCATCCTTTCTTCCATTCTCTGCTCCAATTTCTCCAATTTCTCCTCCATCTGTGCAAATTTAGCACCCATTGACTCCAGAATTAACTGGGTATGTCTTTCAAGATCCTTCGAAGTCAATACATCAGGAGAATGCAACGCCTGCAGTAATGATTGTTGTTGCACCGGAGAATTTCCAGCACTCCGAAAAGTTCTAGGGGGAGGTTTAGCCGCCATCTTTTACTTACAATTGTGACGCACTTTCACTTTAAGTTTTAAGCAGAGTCCATCAAGCTTGAGAGTAAAATAAAATAATCTTCTTCATCTCTTCATCTTTCCCTCTTGTACTGCTCTGCCTGCTCTTTTCCTTTCATAGTCTCTCCTTCAAGCAGGGATGGTCGCAGACGCCTGGCTCTGCTCCATAAAGTCCGGAGCAGAGACGCTAGCCAGCTGGGAGCAGCCCAGGCTACGGGGGAGTTCAATCCTTCAGCCGCCCAAGCTCCAAGCTCAGGCGGCCCCGGAGAACTCAACCCCCACCTGGGGGCTCACCCCCTCCTCTTCTCCCGAGGAGGGGGCTTCAAATTCGCCCGAACAGCTGATCGGCGCTGTTTCGGGCGAAAAATCACACAGCTGAGCTGCGGGCAGCCCGGGAAGGCTGTCTCCGGCGCCACGGAGCCACCGGAAGCCCATCGTACTGCTTTTCTTATTACCCCAGTATACCAGAAGAAGATGCGGCTAGAATTTGAACATAGAAGATTTCCAGATTAGGAATGCTACTAGAGTTGCTCCTAACATGTTAGATTGCCTATGTCGTCCTTATGTTTTTTTGCCAGATTTTCCAATATATTTCCCCCCACAAACGAGCAGCGTTCTGTCCATTCACTGTAATTGGCAGTCCAGAGTAAAACATTGCAATGAAAACTATTGATTTCAGCTGCCAAAGTCTTAGAGGGGCAAAACATTAGAACAGGGGTCTTCAAACTTGGCCCTTTTATGACTTGTGGACTTCAACTCCCAGAATTCCTCAGCCAGGCCCGCAAGCTGAGGAATTCTGGGAGTTGAAGTCCACAAGTCATAAAAGGGCCAAGTTTGAAGACCCCTACATTAGAATGTAGCAAAGAAAGAGGTTGTAGAACCACTAAAAGCAAAATGGTGGCACACCAAACGGTATAAAGTAAAGGCTTTTTTAGCCTACCAACTGTATAGTTAATGAATAAAATAGTTGCCAAAGAGATGACATTTTCAAAATATTTACTGAAGGCAGAAGTTTGTCTTGGTTAAAAAATATGGACAAGTTTTTTTAAAAAAGAAATAATGTGTCATATTGAACCCATGATTCTACTGTAGAAGCTAACTCACCCAAATAATTTGCCATATTATCTCCCTTAGCTGATTCACAAAAGTTTCTCCTGGTCAGATAAAGTTCCTTATTTAAATGGTTTGCAAGTTAACCATAGAATCATGCAACATTTTGAACATTAATTAGTTGAGATCGGCTTTGTCTCGGTATCATATACATACAGAGTGATATGGTCTCAATAGGCTAAGATGTTAGTGAAGATGGCAGCACAAAGCAAATGTTTGGGAACAGTTTAGATTAAGACTGGAATGATATTTTACTGAGGAGGGCAATGGAAGCCAAATTATCTTCCTTTTCCTTTTATTTTCTGTATCCAACACTCAGTCTTCCCCAAACTTTTCAAATGTCCTCAAAGTTAAAAATAAAAATACAGGAAAGAAAAAATGAAATAGTTTCTCCGTTTAAAGTGGCAATGAATATCTATTCTGAAAAAGGACATCCAATTTTCTGCCCCTTTAGGTTAATTTAAAATTAATTTAGGAGAGCAACACAATTTAAATTCTAAGTATTAGAGGACTCTTAACCTGCCACTACTTGTTTTTCTCCAAAAGTGCCCAGTCAAAAGAACTAATTCATCCGTGATGGGTGCTATTGTCGTTCTGAGCTAGGTTAGTGTAGTTTTGCAGAATCCAGAATGTTTTTCATTCAGATAATGTGAGGACAGGGTATAGGGTAAAAAGGGAGTGTTATATCATCCTTTGGGTCCCCCAGATGTCCATGTGAGCAGCATAAGTAGCAGAAGCACAAAGAGCAATTCTTCAAGGTAAAGTAGGACACAAGTTCTCCGTCTGTGGAATTCACAAAGCTAGACGAGAGAAAAAAAAAAGGCTGCTTCCAGCAACTTTAAAAAGAAAAAAGAGAAAGTGAGAGAAAGAGAGCAAAAGCAAAGTAAACACTCAATTAGCATAGAGCTGGATGGGACTTTGGAGGTCTTCTAGTCCAGGGTTGTCAAACTCCATTTCATTGAGGGCCGCATCAGCATTGTGGTTGCCCTCAGGGGGCCAGGTGGGTGTGGCCTGGGTGGGCGTGGCCTACTGGGTGGGTGTGGCTAGAGTGCGTATGGCCTACTGGGTGGGCGTGACCAGCTCTACATCGTTCGCATCAAGGGTGCCTATTGGGGCCTGGGCAGGAGTGGGACAGATCTGAGGGTCTCTGGCAGAAGGAGGGTCTCTGGGCCAGGACCAAGGGAGTGGGGGCCGTTCCCTCACTGTTTCCAGGATGACTTCGCAGGCCACATGAAACCACTTTGCGGGCCGGATCCGGCCCCCGGGCCTTGTGTTTGACATGTCTGTTCTACTCCAACCCCCTGCTCAAGCAGGAGAACCTATACCATTTCAGACAAGTGACTGTCCAGTCTCTTCTTAAAAACCTCCAGTGATGGAGCACCCACGATTTCTGGGGGGCAAGCTGTTCCACTGCTTAATTGTCCTCACTGTTAGGAAGTTTCTTCTGAGTTCCAGATTGCTTCTCTCCTTGATTAGTTTCCATCCATTATTTCTTGTCCTGCCTACAGGTGCTTTGGTAAATAAATTGACCCCCTCCTCTTTGCAGTAGCCTCTCAAATACTGGAACGCTGCTATCATGTCCTCCCTAGACCTTATTTTCTCTAGACTAGCCAAACCCAACTCCTGCAACCCTTCTTCATATGTTTTAGTCTCCAGGCCTTTAATCATCTTAGTTGCTCTTCTAAGATGATTAAAGGCCGGGAGACTGAAACACTGTAAACAAACAAAAGTTCACACATAGAAACAGACACCACACACACAGAAACATACACACAAAAACACACATACAGACATGATTTCATGGAAAATACAAACTGTTTAGACATCCATATTTTCACCCAAAACATTTAAGCAGACATAACTAAAATATTTCCACTTACATTTACAGATAATCAGTTCAGAAAAAAAACATAGCTAATATAACCACATAACAACAATCCAAATTAAAGAACTGTATTCTAAATTGCTCACTGAAGCATTCCGAGAATGAGCTGGGCTTAAGGTCATTGCACATTACTGCCTAGAAAAGGGATTCCAGGCAAAATTGCAATTTCAAACCTGTCTCTGTTTGAAAACACTTTAAATCTTTGATGTCTAATTAGTGGCTCACAAATCAGAGAAGGCTCTAATTAGTGCTGCCTAGGAAAATCTGGCTTCAGACAATGGGGTCTCTCCTACCCCCCACCAAAGGAAGTAGAATCTAATTAAGAGGGGAAAAACTCCTGGATTCCAAATGTTTTTTTTTTAAAAAAAACACAAAACAAAACAGAACAAAAACCAACCATCCCCCCCTTTCCAAAACACCAGTCAGTCTGAACTGGAGATTTTCCTTCCCCACGCTGGTTGGTCTGACTTAATCGGTTATCGTAACTGCTTCCAGAAGGAAAGCAGTAGGGAAATCCACAGGTAGTGAAGAGCATCCCGAACTCATTCCAAAAACCCAGAGTCCTCTCCAAATGAGTAGATGGAAAACTCGCGTTTTGGAAGAGGGCGCATTTTTCTTTTTGAAAGATCCTCTTGCCCTTCTGTATAGGTTCTCTTCCTCTGCGGACGGTTCTTGTCATCTTTAATCCTGAGGCCTTAGAGAGGACGAGCACAGAGATGCAATAGAAGATTAGGACAGAGGAAGCCACGAGAGAATGAGAAAGCAAAGTAAAGATTAGACTAAGGGCATACATACTGTGTACAGTTTCTCATACCTTGGCATGGTTGCGCTAAAAAAAAAACCCTCCAAGGCAGAACAATTGCATTTGTCTCTAGATCAGTGATGGCAAACCTTTTAGACACCGAGTGCCCAAAACCCGTCCCACTGTCCACCCCCACTCTGCTCAGCCCACCCTGCCCACCCCATCCCCACCCCCTGCCCGCCCACAGGGCCACCTACCACCTCCACAGCCCACTGCTGCAGATTGCCCAGGCGGCCGTGCAGTGCCATGGCAGCCATGCCCTCTGCCCACACCATGCAGCATCATCTGTGCGTGACGAGGCGTGAGGGCGGAGTCTTCTTCCTGCTGCCCAGCTGCCATGTCCTTGGCTGCGCTGCTCTGCGTGGGCCACACCCGGGGCCGACTCTCCTTCGGGGGAGCTGCTGGTGTGGAGGGGGCCGCAGGGGAGGCGGGGCTGGGGCAATGGCATGTGTGCCCACAGAGAGGGCTCTGCGTGCCGCCTCTGGCATGCGTGCCATAGGTTTGCTACCCCTTCTTTAGATAGTTGAAAAGTCACTGTTTAAACACCGAAAGCCTAACTTGCTTGTAAATTTTGTTCTTTGGTCATTGTTTTGAAGTTGTGCTCTTTGGCATTGGCTATTTTCATCAAGATCGTGGAAATACAGGTGCTCCTTGACTTGCAACAACACTTAAGCTCAACATTTCCATTGCTAAACGAGACAGTTGTTAACCGAGCTTTGCCCCATTTTATCATTTTTGTTTGCTACAGTTTGTAAGTGAATCACTGCAGTTGCGAAGTCAGTAACATGGTGGTTGCTTCCCCACTTGACCTTGCAAAAGGTGATCACATGAACCTGGGACACTGGAGCCATTATAAGTACATGCCAGTTTTTGAGCATCCACATTTTGATCATGTGACCAGGGGGATTATGCAATGGTCGTTAAGTGTGAAAAATGACCATAAGTCACATTATTCAGAGCCATCGTAACTTTGAGTGGTTACTAAATGATTGGTTGTAAGTTGAGGATTTCCTGTATAGTTCACAAACTTCGATGGTGTTTCCCTGTGCTGTTGTATTGCATCTTTCAAAACTAATCTCTAGTACCAAGAACAAACTTGGAGAATTGAATCAATTAAGATTAAGTTTTAAATGTCTCTGTCACGACGTCCTCCTCCAGGAAACACAAGCACTCCAAAAGGAACGGGTGACCAGGTTTATTTCTCGCACAAATCAAACCGCGGTACAGTCAGCGTTGAGGCATCTAGCCTCAACGCTCTTTTATCATGTTGCCACACCCTAACCCCACCCCTTCAAAGCAAACCGGCATCCGCCCGCCTCCCCATAAATGCCCCACCCATCACCTTGCATAGCCACCACCCACCGTGTGCACTGCTGCGGCCCGCCAAGCCCCCTCCCAGGTAAGCCTCCCTCATGCGCCCAAGTCCGTGCCGGCGTTGCGGCTGTTAGCTTCCCCCCGAGTCCATCTAAGCGCCCAGTGAGTGAGGATGGCAAAACGGGCACAGCCACACACCCCTCTATGTTTTGCTGGGGCGGGCCTGACTGTCCGTTCAGTCCTACGGTGCCTCCAATCTGTTCCTGCCCAGACGCTGCTTGCAGCTCAGAGTCCTGCCGCCGAGACGTTAAAGGGCCCGGAGCAGACGCCAGCAGTAGTTTGGTGGGCGCCCGGCGCCGTCCTCGCCAACGAGGTGAGCGCGCGTCCGCCGGCCGTCTGGAAGCGGACGCGCCGATCAGCTGGGCGCCGGCCAGCTGCGCGGCGGGGCTGCGGCGCGTTCTGCAGAGTTCGGGCGACGCCACGCCCATCGACCGAATGCCCGGGGCCCGACGGAGCCGACGATCCGGAGGGGGTGCGCCGATCAGCTGGGCGCCGGCCAGCTGATCGGCGGAGCTGCGGCGCGCTCCGCGGTGTTCGGGCGAAGCCACGCCCATCATTTCAGCGTCCAGCTGTTCGGCGGAGCTGCGGCGCGCCTCACGACGATCCGGAGGGGGTGCACCGATCAGCTGGGCGCCGGCCAGCTGATCGGCGGAGCTGCGGCGCGCTCTGCGGTGTTTGGGCGAAGCCACGCCCATCACGGCAGGTTCCGGGGCTCGACGGTGGCAATGTCGAGGCCCGAGCGGGCGGCGGACCGGCGGGGCTTGACAGTCTCCTATTTATTGGTTGGAAGGACTAAAAACAGAATCCATCTCAATGTAACCATAATGCAGCCTTCTCCACTACAGTCCTCCCAAGTGTGTGGGAAGCAGTGATGGGATTTAGCTTGTTTGCACTGGTTTGGCAGAACTGGTAGCTAATTTTTTTTTTAGTTCAGAGAACTGGCTGGAGGAGGCCTCCTAGGCCTAGAACAGTCCGCCGGAAGTGCCTAGATGCCACTTCCGGAAGTCCGCTCTAGGCCTTGGATCCCCAGGCCTGCATCCACTCAGAGAACCGGTTGTTCACATATTTGAACCCCACCACTGGTTGGAAGCCAGCATGGTCAGTGGTCAACTAGGAAGTCTGACTTACTGCAATATGCAGGAAATCTGGTTGAAATAGGCTATACAGTATAACATATCATTGTCAGGACACTAGTTAGTTTTTATGGTTAAATCACGCAACTAAGTATTCCAAAAAGACACTGGGTGGAAACAAAGTCTAATGATACTAGAAGTCTTCTGGAAAGAGGAGGTTGGGGACCTCTAGTCTTCATCAATGTGTGCTCTCCACAAGGAAACTGGGCAGAAACACTGGCTTTATCCAGCTTAGACAATGCGTTCTATCTAGGAATGTCCTTGAAAATGGGCTGAAAATCTTAACTGGTATAGAGCGTGTGCATGTGATCAGTGGGAGATAGGCGACACCAGTTCTGTACTAGTTTTGGAATATGCTGGCTTATTCCTGGGCCCCATTGAAAATACTTATTCTGACTTGTAGTCCTAAATGCCTGAGGACTGATTGGGACAGTGGTATCTATAATTGTGGCCTCCTACTTCAGCAGGGGGTTCGACTAAGAGATCTTCAGGATCCCTTCCAACTCTGTTTATTCTATTATTTTGTTATAAGCTGTAGTGATTCCACAATGACAACATACATGTAACAATGTCATCATGCAAATGGTGTGCTTGCATCAAAATGCCTGATGCTGGCACATACACTATGTCATCACATACAGGTTGTCATTCCCCCTTTGTCTCTCTTGCAAATGCCCTCCGATGGGCCAATCTTTGAATGAGACGTCCTTGGTGTTAGCTAGACACTGTGCAGCTCTTCTCTTTTCACCTGCAATGGATTTATGTTTTTGGAAAGAGAAACAAGATGGCTGCCCACAAATGGGCCCTTTGAAATGTTGTGTATGAGGCAGGGTGATGTTGTTCTTCTAATACTTCATCATGCGATGGACATCATTTCATCACTGCTTCTTTCAGTTCCTGTAATTTCATGCTTGTGTCATCATTAATCAAATCTAGCCCCCTCATTATCAGCCTTTCTAATTTTGTTTAATTACCCTTGATTTTACAAGCGTCAAGGTATTCTCCACTGACTCTTGCCTTCACATTATGTGTCCAAAATGTTTAAGCCGTAATTTTATTACAGCCTTTTCAGTTGGGTTTTGTTTCAATTATTATTTTTCTATTTGCGGCCCATGATATTCCCAAAAGTTTCTCCAGCATTAAGGCAGCATATTTTTGTTTGTTTGTTTGCCTTGTGTTTTTGCCTTCAAACTTCCTGATTATCCAGTTTTTGCAGTCCCATGTGGTCAGTGGGAGAACCTGACCTTGATAATTCATATCTTCATAAATCTACTTTAATATTGATCTGTTACAGTGACTCATACCCTCATCACTACTCAACTGGGCTGCTGCAGTGCATAAATATTATACCAGCCCTTGAGTGGAGATTTCCCCCCCTCAGTAAAAGTGGGAAATAGGAACTTATCCATATTACCTATGACTTATTGCCTTTGTCCCTGGGCTTGCATAGATTGTTAAGAGCACTGGACATCTAATGATCTTCAAATTGTCTAATCATGATGGAATGCTGGAAAAACGAGGGTGGCATTGTTTGGGGAGATAAGAAAAAGGCACTGTCGGAGAACTGGGAAACCAAATATAGAGCAAATACAGATAGTTGGGGCATCCTTTTTACTGCTCCAGATAGTTGGGGTTCTCATTAAAGGTAAAGGTAAAAGTTCCCCCGCACATGCGTGCTAGTCGTTTCCAACTCTAGGGGCCGGTGCTCATCTCCGTTTCAAAGCCGAAGAGCCAGCGCTTGTCTGAGGACATCTCCGTGGTCATGTGGCCGGCATGACTAGACGCCAAAGGCGCACGGAATGCTGTTACCTTCCCACCGTAGTGGTCCCTATTTTTCTACTTGCATTTTTACGTGCTTTCGAACTGCTAGGTTGGCAGAAGCTGGGACGAGTAACAGGCGCTCACTCTGTTACGCGTCACTTGGGATTCGACCTGCCAAACTGCTGACCTTCTGATCGACAAGCTCAGCATCCTAACCCATAAAAATGGAGAAACCTTTGGTAAGAATAACTTTTTTTTTGACATATGAATGGTGGCCAGGAAATTTTCCTAATCCCAATTCTCCAAAAATCAAGTTATCTTTCCTATATAGTGATGAGGAATTTCCTTCAAAATAGGCTCCTCAGAACTATTTTTGATGTACCCAATGGTGCTTCTGTTCCTTTTGTCTATGCTAGGGGTATGGACAACTATGGCAACTTTACAACCTGTAGACTTCAACTCCCAGAATTCCTGAGCCGTGGGTGGCTCAGGAATTCTGGGAATTGAAGTCCATAGGTCTTAAAGTTACCATAGATGCCCGCCGCTGATCCTCAAAGAAGCCAGTATGTAACCAATTAAAACTAAAATAATTGTCAGGGCATTTAGCTATTGGTTAGAGTGCTGTCACTACCTAATTCCCCAACGTGGGAAGTAGAGCCTCTTGGAGCAAATCAACTTCTCCAGCCTTTCTCACTCCAGTTAGTTTATGGCTTTATCCAATCATTTGCATACCTTTTGTTTTCCTTCAAAACGCTTTTTTAATTTAAGCAACTCAAACGATAATTTGTGATTTTAAAAGGAGGGTTGGATGTCTTTGCTCAAAGAAATATGTTTAAACTACCACCAAATATATTTTCCTCTTGGTGTGCACTTAATAAAGCCAAATGTCACTCATATTTTGTCATTTGCTCAGCAGTGAGATCTTCTTGCGGTAGCAGTGTCATCTCAGGAGCCCCTGCCACTTCTTAGTTTAGTTTGTACAAGGAGCAGATGATGTTCTGTGTACTGTTGAGCTTGGCATGGCAAAATCTTGAGCATAATTTTTATTTATTTATTCAATTTCTATGCCCCCCCGCCTCACTAACACAGCGACTCTGAGCAGCTTACAATACAATAAAAAGCTTAAAAGTGCTAGAAACACAATTAAGATTAGAGTAAAAAGATAAAAATTAATTAAAACCAAGATGTTGGGGAGCCTAAGGGATGAGAACCTTCTCTATGCCACACACACACAGACACCCCAGTGAAGCCCCAGACCAAGCAGCAGCGCCAGGTTTTTAGGCTCTTCCAGAAGGGCTGGAATGTGGGGGCAGATCTCACTTCTAACAGGCTGGGGGCCACAGAAAAAGGGCCCTTCTCCTGGAACCCGCCAGCCGAACTTCTTTGGCCTATGGCAGGGGTAGGCAACCTTGGCTCTTTTATGACTTGTGAACTTCAACTCCCAGAATTCCTGAGCCAGCCATGCTGAGGGGAAAGGGAGAGGTTTCCAAGCTGAGCCATGCTGGCTCAGGAATTCTGGGAGTTGAAGTCCACAAGTCATAAAAGAGCCAAGGTTGCCTAACCCTGGCCTATGGGATCTGAAGTAGACCCTTTCCAGTGGAATGACTAGGGCAAATTATCTTACATATGAGTCCAATTGTTCAGAAGCCTTTTGAGTCCACTGTTACTTTTTCCATACCTGGCTACAGACGGAACCTGCCACCTCTTCAACAGCCCTGCTGATGTTTCAACAATTCCTGCCGTTCAGTGGTTAGCAATGTGCTCCACGGCCAATTTAATTTTACTTTCCAGGAAATCCGGTTCTAGTTCAGAATCCAGATTTCCGTTAGTGGCCATCCATTTTGCGGAAAAAAAATAATAATCTTGATTTCCGTACACTTCTTACCTGTCTCCTCCTTCCTATTCAATTGTCATCCTCAATTTCTTTGTGCTGCTTATTTACGTCTAATTCTTTTTGCTTTTGGCTGGAACTCAAATTTAATGTTAATGTTAATGTTAATTTAATTTATATACCGCCCTTCTCCCTGGGGACTCAGGGCGGTTCACAGGGCATATAAATAAAAATACAATACTATACAAAAGTTAAAACAAAGATTAAATCAGTGCCCAATTAAAAAAACAATAATGCAATCTAAAATGACAATTTAAAACCCAGCTCCCCCATCAGGCCAGACCGGCCAATTCAAACAAATGGGTCTTCAGACCACGACGGAAAGTTCGGAGGTCCGATGCCGTCCGGAGCTCCACCGGCAGTTGGTTCCACAAAGCCGGGGCACCCACAGAGAAGGCTCTCCCCCTGGGGGCCGCCAGTCGGCATTCCCTGACCGGAGGCACCCTGAGGAGGCCCTCTCTGTGGGAACGCACAGGGCGGAGGGGAGTTGAAGCCGGCAGCAGGTGGTCCCCGAGGTACCCCGGACCCATGCCATGTAGGGACTTAAAGATCATAACCAAGACCTTGAACCTCACCCGGAAGACAACTGGTAACCAATGCAGCTCGCGGAGCAAAGGTGTAACATGGGAGTACCGGGAAACTCCCAAGACAACTCTCGCGGCCGCATTCTGTACCAGTTGGAGCCTCCGAGTGGTCTTCAAGGGAAGCCCCATGTAGAGAGCATTACAGTAGTCAAGGCGAGAGGTCACGAGCGCATGAGTGACCGTGCACAGGGCATCCCGGTCCAGATAGGGCCGCAACTGGCGCACCAGGCGAACCTGGGCAAAAGCCCCCCTAGTCACGGCCACTACATGATCTTCTAGGGTAAGCCGTGAATCTAGGAGGACTCCCAAGTTGCGAGCCCTATCCATGGGGGGTAAAAGCTCACCACCCATAGAAAGAGATGGAACATTTTGAATGTCCCGGGATGCCGGAATGCACAGCCACTCAGTCTTGTCAGGGTTGAGCTGAAGTCTGTTCCTCCCCATCCAGACCCGAACCGCCTCCAGGCAACGGGACATCACAGCGAGGGCATCACTGGGGTGGTTTGGGGTCGAAAAGAAAAGTTGGGTATCATCGGCATATTGATGATACCCAACTCCAAAACCACGAATGATCTCACCCAGCGGTTTCATGTAGATGTTGAACAGGAGAGGCGAGAGAACCGACCCCTGAGGAACTCCACAAACGAGAGACCTAGGGGCCGATCTCTGCCCCCCTGCCAACACCGACTGCGAACGTCCCAGGAGATAGGAGGAGAACCACCGAAGAACCGTGCCTCCCACTCCCAATCCCCTGAGACGCCGCAGCAAGATACCATGGTCGATGGTATCGAAAGCCGCCGAGAGGTCTAATAGGACTAGGACAGAGGAATATCCCCTGTCCCGAGCCCTCCAGAGATCATTCACCAGAGCGACCAATGCCGTCTCCGTGCTGTACCCGGGCCTGAAACCCGATTGGTAGGGGTCCAGATAATCCGCTTCATCCAGGACCAGAGGGAGCTGATGCGCCACCACACTCTCAACAACCTTCGCAAGAAAGCGAAGGTTGGAGACTGGACGAAAGTTGTTCAATACAGCTGGGTCCAAGGCAGGCTTCTTGAGGAGAGGTCTCACCACCGCCTCCTTCAAGACGGTGGGGAAACAACCCTCACTCAAAGAAGCAGATATAACCGCCTGGAGCCAGCCTCGTGTCCTCTCCCTAGCTGCATAAACCAGCCAGGAAGGGCACGGATCCAACAAACATGTGGAGGAGCTCAGCCTCCCCATAATCCTGTCCACTTCATCAGGGGTCACAGAATCAAACTCTTCCCAGATAACATTGACAAGACCGTCCGTGTCCTGATCGCCTGACTCTGCCCAGCTGGAGTCCAAACCGGTCCGAATCCGAGCGATTTTATCCGACAGATGTTGACTAAATTCCTCAGCACGACCCTGCAAGGGATCCTCCCTCACCTCCTGATTAAGGAGCGAGCGAGTCACCCTAAACAGGGCGGCCGGGCGATTATCTGCGGACGCAATGAGGGTAGAGAAGTAATTACACCTCGCCACCCTCATCGCTGCGAGATAAGACCTAATATAGGTTCTTAACCGCAACCGGTCGGGTTCGGATCGGCTCGACCTCCAACAGCTCTCTAGGCCCCGTTTCCGACGCTTCATCTCCCGGAGCTCCGCGGAGAACCATGGAGCTCGCTGGGATCTGCGCCGGGTCAGGGGCCGCAAGGGTACAACCTGGTCAAGTGCCTCAGTGGCTGCCCTTTCCCAGGTTTCCACTAAGGCATCCGCCGAGCTGTGAGCAATGGAGGCAGGTGGGGACCCCAGCGCCGCTTGGAATCTATCAGGATCCATTAAGCATCTGGGGCGGTACCATCTAATTGGTTCCGTATCCCCACGGCGGGGGGTGGCAAAACGGAAGACCATCCGCAGGAGATGATGATCGGTCCATGACAGGGGCATAATAAATGGAGAGCCCCCACCAAGATCATCCAACCACCGTCTAGATAAAAAAATCAGGTCAAGAGTGTGGCCTCCCTCATGAGTTGGTTCAGAATTTACTTGCGTCAGGTCCATGGCCGTCATGGAAGCCATGAACTCCCGAGCTAGCTCAGATGAGCCTCCCAGGGATGGTAGATTGAAGTCTCCCAAAACTATAAGTTTGGGAAACTCAACCACCAACCCTGAGAGGATATCAAGCAGCTCGGGCAGGGCTGCCGCTGTACGACTAGGCGAAATGTACGTCAGCAGCAAACCCAACTGCGCCCCCGAACCAAATCTCACAAAGAGAGACTCACACCCGACTATGTGAGAAACGGTGGTCTCCCGCGGACATAAGGTCTCCCTAATAATAACCGCCACTCCCCCACCCCTACCTTGAGCTCTTGGCCGGTGCAGCACCCGGAAGCCTGGTGGGCAGAGGTCAACCAAAGGGACCCCACCCTCTGGGCCCAACCAAGTCTCCGTGATGCAAGCCAGGTCCGCCTGCTCACCCTCAACTAAATCCCTAACGAGGGGAGCTTTATTAACCACGGACCTGGCATTCAGGTACACCAGCCGGAGCTCAGGAGGCTGCACATCCTCGCTCCCGGAACCTCGGGGAAGAAGCAGAGGGTCGGAGCGCCTCACCGCTTGCAAATAGCGGGGACGGCCCTCCCGGTAACGATACGGCCCCCTGTCTATCCGCCTGCTGCCTTTCCCCGTCGTGGGAATTGATAATCCCACGACCCGCTCATGAGCCCCGGCGACAACGCCACCCCGTTCTCCCCCCGTGCCATCAGACCCAAGGCTGGTCTGAACCATGGTAGATCGGCCACCCCCCATAGCCAAACCACCGCTATCTCCCACCCCGCTCCCTAACCTTATAAAAAATTTGGATAAAAAAATAATCAGAGGCTTTCTAGAATTACATGGATAGCCCCTGCCCCTGCCCAGCCATCTCTCAGAGACCCAAAACTCGGGCCCGTCATCAAGGTCATCAACATTTAAGGAGGCAGGTCGCACCCAGGAGAGGGGGGCACCCCTGAGGGCGTACAAACGCGTACTCGTATATTGCCGCATAAGTATAAAAAGTCCAAACAGTCCAGGATAGGCATCCCTTAGTTGTCCATGGGAGGATTGAACATGACAGAAACCTGGATCCACCCAACTTCACTGCCACTCAGTTGGGTGGCCCCCAAGACAGGCCGCAGCCCGTTCTCTCACAACGGGTAGAGGCTCCGTTCCTGGGGGTGGACCAGATATCCTCTGGGTAGGCAAACCCATAGAGCTCCCACCTCTATGTGGTTGCAGATGGAAAAGTCCAGCCACTCTCCCACCGTGGCCGATACCCAGGTATGTCGAAAGTCCAAAGGGAGAGGGGAGAGGATAGGTAGGCAGATGGTAAAAAGTGTGTCCAAGGCAAGGAGGATAGGCAGGCCAGAGTAAAAGTAGTCTAAATCACCGGCGTCACTGCAAAAGCAGTCCAAAGATGATACACGATGCAGGAGCCCCATGTCATCCTTGCTCCGGTAAGATGACTCCCGGTCGTCTTCTTCGCCAGCCAAGCGGTCCGAAGACGCCGTCGCCATAAAAGGCGGCCTGAAGCAAGGGAATAGGTCCACCATCGTCGCCAAGGTGAGTAATAATAGTCACCCTCTCCACCGCCAAAACGGCCCGAGGGCGACACCACCACCAAAGCGGACCAAGGCGGCTTGGGGCCACATGGAAGTCCCGCCGCCGGCGAAAAGATCAAAAGCCCAAAGGCACCAGAGTCAGCAGCCGGCCCCCGCGAACGGGGCGACAGTCTCAGAACGCCGGCACAAACAAAAATGGCCCTAAAGCCAGCTGATGAATCCCCGAGCGTCCGGAGCATTATCATCGTCCCTGTCACCACCAAAGCCGGGCCGCCGCCGCCATCGCCACCACCGCCGAGCGCGGCCCAAAAAATCGTCGTGCAGGCTGCTACTCGCGCCAAGGCCGACGCCCACGCCGTCGCCGCCATCCTCACCGCCGCCGACCGGACAGCCCAGCGGACCTCACGGGCGCACCCCTCACCGACAGGCATCGTCGTGCAGGCTACTACTCGAGCCAAGGCCGACGCCCACGCCGTCGCCGCCATCTTCACCGCCGCCGACCGGACAGCCCAGCGGACCTCACGGGCGCACCCCTCACCGACAGGCATCCTCCCCAGCAGCTCGAGCCGGTCCGAGAACAAGCAAAGTGGCCCGGACGGCCCGAAAGCGGCGGGGAGCGCCGCGCCAGACACAAGCAGCCCGAACGCTCCAGAGAAAGCAAGAAACGGCGGGAGGAAACAGCTGGTAGGTAGCAGGGCCAGCAGCCGGCAGCCGGTCGTTCAAACAGCTCAAATCCGCTGCTGGCTTCAACAGCCTCCGCGTTGTCACACTGCCCCACAACAAACCCCAATCCCATCCCAGCAAGCCATAAGGCTTGTGAGGGGCTCCCAGGGGCTCCCAGGGGACGCCTATCAGCTGGAGCTCGCGGAGCTCAGCCGAGCGCGTCCTCCATCTTGTTTAGTTGAACAAATATTCCTCTGTCTTTGTAGCCTTTTGCTTTTTGCTTTCTTTCAGGTATTTTCAGACAGCCATTTCACTTTCTTCGGCTTTCAAGGAAGGCAAAGCATATAATAATAATAATAATAATAATAATAATAATAATAATAATAATAATAATAATAATAATAATAATAGTAGTAGTAGTAGTAGTAGTAATAGTAGTAGTAGTAGTAGTAATAGTAATATAAAGGTCCCTTCCAACTGTGGTAAGAAAGGTTGTAAAATGAGACAAAACTCAACAACTGTCTCACTTAGCAATGGAAATTTTGGGCTCAGTTGTAATAATAATAATAATAATAATAATAATAATAATAATAATAATAATAATAATAATAATAATAATAATAATAATAATATAAAGTTGGAAGGGACCTTGGAGGTCATCCAGTCCAACCCCCTGCTAAGGCAGGAAACCCTATACCATTTCAGACAAATGGCTGTCCAGTCTCTTCTTAAAAACTTCCACTGTTGGAGCATTCACCACCTCTGGAGGCAGGTTGTTCCACTGGTTAATTGTTCTAACTGTCAGGAAATTTCTCCTTAGTTCTAGGTTGCTTCTCTCCTTGATTAGTTTCCATCCGTTGCTTCTTCTCCTGCCTTCAGGGGCTTTGGAGAATAGTGTGACTCCCTCTTCTTTGTGGTAGCCCCTGTGTTCGTAAGTTGAGGATTACCTGTACACACATGGGTGAGATTGAAAAAAAATGCATTAATTTTGGCCTCCAATTTAAAACAACATTAAGTCTGACATAGAGAAGCTGGTTGAAATGTTTAAGAGTTTTTTGTGTACAGTATTGCTGTTTTTGTTGTGGTTTTTTAGTTCAGGTTTGTGCAAAAACAATTAAATCATTTTGGTTATGTATTGTACTGCTATATGTTGCATGGGACAGCTTGTCAAAGTTGTGCCCTAACAGTAGCTTGTAAAATATATATGAATCAATACCAATGTGATATCTGTATATGGGATATGTATTCTTCCTCCCTTCCTTTCCCTCCCTTCCCCTTCCTTCCTTCCTTCCTTCCTCCCTCCCTCCCTCCCTCCCTTCCTTCCTTCCTTCCTTTCTTCCTCCCTCCCTTCTGCATTCATACAATCCTACCTACCTAGTTAAGGCTGAGAATTGACTGGGAAACTTTTGGGATGCTACCATTTTCATCTCTAACCTTACCTATTCACATCAGCCCAATATTCTTTCAGTTTGGTTTATGTTTGGCCAGGGGTCTTCAAACATGGCCCTTTTATGACTTGTGGACTTCAACTCCCAGAATTCCTCAGCCAGCGTGCCTGGCTGAGGAATTCTGGGAGCTGAAGTCCACAAGTCATAAAAGGGCCAAGTTTGAGAGAGGATAAGGTTGGGGAGACGGGGAATAGCAGGCCGACCACTCTCGTTCCCATGTGTAAAAAGTCCCAAAGTCTCCCCAGATGGACCGAAATCATTTCTAAAGTTATAAATTAGTCTTTTCAGTTGGAGGTTGGAGTGGTTTCCCAGAGGGCTTTCGCTCCCATGGCAACAACCTTAACTATCCCAAACAGGGGAAAAAAAATGAGCAGAAAATTTCAGCCCCAACATTTTGGTGGTGTCATTGGGTAGTCCCCAGCATTCTCTGGGAAATCAGGAGGCTGATAGGCAGCTCAGATCCTTAGATCTCCTGGGCCACCAATAATATTTGCAGGAAGATTAAGGGCTGCAACCAAAGAGGATCCACTGTTGAGATCAGGTGTTTCCTCCCCTTTAAAAAACAAAACAAAAACTGTGAATTGCTTTATGTAGTCTGCAGGCCATGGTTAGTTGAATAAACCACAATTAGAAGATTCACACAGAGCCAGGCTTTTTAAATTAC
This sequence comes from Vipera ursinii, assembly GCF_947247035.1. Taxonomy (NCBI): domain Eukaryota; kingdom Metazoa; phylum Chordata; class Lepidosauria; order Squamata; family Viperidae; genus Vipera; species Vipera ursinii. The sequence continues at coordinate 26,481,816 of NC_139513.1, read as the reverse complement.
AGTACCTGCGCTTCCACCGCACTTCCACATAATGACTTCAGCATAAGGGCTGACTTCTGCCAGTATTTGTGATCCGTTTCTTGTTTGCTTTTTTGTTTGGAGCCCAGTAAAGGGGACAAGACAGAGAATGAGGTGGCTGGATGGAGTCACTGAAGCAGTAGGCGTGAGCTTAAATGGACTCCAGAAGATGGTAGAGGACAGGAAGGCCTGGAGGAACGTGGTCCATGGGGTCGCGATGGGTCGGACACGACTTCGCAGCTAACAACAAATGCCCTGAATAAAATATTCCTGCAACACTTTAAATTCCACATGAAAGGCCAAGCTATCTCCCTGCAGCTTTGGATGTGTGATAAACACACTCAGCTTCCAAGAATTTGAGAGTCATTAAGTGAAGCAGCAAGCAATGTATTGGAAAAAATACTTCTTGCAGGAGCAGGTGGCTAGCAAGCGGGCACACCCCCAAATAGATTTCAATAGCATTTTATTTCCTTGGCCCAAAGCGCTAGTCCCTCCCATGTCATCCCATTTGACGAGGACCACACAGTTCACAGTCTTTCTTTCCCCCCTTTTGGAATTTCCCTACTTTTACATCCTCTCCACCCCTTACCTAGTTCCCTCCCCTTTTCGATAAATTTAACTTTGCCCTTTAAGCTGATTCTTCTATTCGAAATGTGTGCAATTTTGCTTAAACCTGCTTTCTTGGAACTTAGATACATACCGTAAGCATAAACTGAAACAAGCAGTTTATTTCTAGATTGTGTGCGAGCTCTTGTGGTTAAAACGGCCAGCTAGCCTGAGTTTCCTACCTTTTTTCTTATAATTCTAAGATCTCTATTACATTTCTTAGTACCGGTCCCTTCAAGTGTATGATCCCTGCAAAAACAACATCTAGCTATTATTGCTTTTCTTATAGACAAGATGACAGACAGTTAAGTTTCAGTGCTCTGGTCAAAATATCCATCTGGTTTAAGAAAGGAGAGGAAGACAAGAAGAAAGACTGGATGGGCGTATTTGCTTGTAAGACACACTTCTCGTGCTGAGCATCACTCGTGAACCTTCTCTGTGTGCAGTGAAGGGAGGGCCCTATCAGAACCACCCCTGCTATTGACACTGCTATCCTAGGCAAAGCCTCTTCCCTTTTATTCCTCCTACCTGTGCAATCTCCTTCCTTCCTTCCTTCCTCCCCACCCTTCCTTCCTTCCTTCCTTCCTTCTTTCCTTCTTTCCTCCCTCCTCTCCCACTCTTCCCTCCCTCCCTCCTCTATTCCTCTTTCCCTCTCCTCCCCTCCATCCTCTCTATTCCTTCCTTCCTTCCTTCCTTCCTTCCTTCCTTCCTTCCTTCCTTCCTTCCTTCCTCCCCACCCTCCCTTCTTTCCTCCCTCCTCTCCCACTCTTCCCTCCCTCCCTCCTCTATTCCTCTTTCCCTCCCCTCCCCTCCCTCCTCTCTATTCCTTCCTTCCTTCCTCCCTTCCTTCCTTCCTTCCTCCCTCCTCTCCCACTCTTCCCTCCCTCCCTCCTCTATTCCTCTTTCCCTCTCCTCCCCTCCATCCTCTCTATTCCTTCCTTCCTTCCTTCCTTCCTTCCTTCCTTCCTTCCTTCCTTCCTTCCTCTCCACCCTCCCTTCTTTCCTCCCTCCTCTCCCACTCTTCCCTCCCTCCCTCCTCTATTCCACTTTCCCTCCCCTCCCCTCCATCCTCTCTATTCCTTCCTTCCTTCCTTCCTTCCTTCCTTCCTTCCTTCCTTCCTTCCTTCCTTCCTTCCTTCCTTCCTTCCTTCCTTCCTGTTATATCCTGCTTTTCTTCTCACACCATTGCATTGGGAGATGCTTCCTTGTTTTATCTTCCCAAGAACAAGTGTGTGGGGAGGGAGGGGGAGAAACCAGCTGAGAAATGATCATAAGAGCAGAGAACCTTGAAGGAAGTCTCAGTGAGAGGCTGATGGACTCAACTGTGGGGTTTTTTTATTTTTCTATTCTATGGGGTCCCTTGCAGATTTCCTTCATCTGTACAAATGTCTTCCTGAACAGAAATATTAAAAACAGATGACTGAAACCACTGTACCTTCCCTTCATGCTGCAAATGCATCTTGATGTACTCCAAACTGCATTGCTTTTCCCCCCTCTTTCTCTATCGGTTTTACCATTCCATTCTTTTTTTTGTCAAATGTTTTACTGACATGCTGTATATATTACTAAAACATGGAAGGAAAAGAGCCTTTCTTGATGGAAGCAAGGTGATCTTTAGTTCAATGGAGGCATGAACCCCAGTCTCTGTCCCTGGCTGTTTCCCCTACTGCAGCAGGCATGGCAAATCAAGATTGAGTAAAGTAGCAGCAGAAAAGGGGAGGATCCTGGAAATTCCTAGGCCGGGGGGGGGGGGGAATCTGGATTAAAAGTGAGGCTTGGCTGGTGCCCAGCAGAACTAGCATGTCTCATTGGTTCTCTGGTTAGCTGAAACAGCATTCCTCTGCACTGCACTGCCAACACTGCTGATGTTACCTAGTTGGGTAATGAAACGTCTGCAAGAAAACGGAGACCCCACAAGGGATGCAGTGGCTCAGTGGGTTAAGACGCTGAGCTTGTTCATCAGAAGGTCGGCAGTTTGGCGGGTCGAATCCCGAGTTCCGCGTAACAGAGTGAGCGACTGTTACTTGTCCCAGCTTCTGCCAACCTAGCAGTTCGAAAGCACGTAAAAATGCAAGTAGAAAAATAGGGACCACTACGGTGGGAAGGTAACAGCATTCCGTGCACCTTTGGCGTCTAGTCATGCTGGCCACATGACCACGGATACATCCTTGGACAAGCGCTGGCTCTTCGGCTTTGAAACGGAGATGAGCACCGCCCCCTAGAGTCGGAAATGATTAGCACGCATGTGCGGGGGAACCTTTACCTTTACCTTTAAGGACCCCACAGTTCAACCGTGAGCTACATTATATTCTCTTCTCTTGATAAATAGCATCTCGCTTCAGTCTAGAATGGAAACAGGAAGGGGTATTGTCTTGTTTTAAATTAGGCCAGATTAAAGTAAAAGTAAAGATGCCATAGAATTGGGTTCAGTTTCTGGTAACCACACCCTTGCAGAGTTGTTGGCAACATTACAGAAGTGAATGGCTATTGTCTTCTTCTGGAAGGTTCCTTCATTTGGCAACACCAGGAAACTCATCCTGATGCTAACCAACCCCGACTCTGGTTAGGTTCTGAGATCATCAAGGTCAGCTAGGTGCTGCCACATCTTCAAGCAGGTCCAAACAGTTGACCTCTCAGGAAACAGGCATTATATAGACCCAAAGCTTGGGAAAGAAGACTCTGCACACGAGACGGTTATGGAGGCTTCTCGCGGTTTTGCTAATCTCCTGTTGCCCTAAGAACGTACCTGTCCCTTTTTTCATAGCACCCCAGGAAGGGCTGAATAACTTTCCCGAGAGTCTAGATTGCCCCCTAGCAATCTAGAACACTGTTCTGCAGTTTGCAGAGACACTGAAGCCCAGGCAGAGCAAGCTACCCTTCTGTAGATCAGAGCTTGATTAGAATCTCTCTCACACTCTGTTTGTGTGTGTGTGTGTGTGTGTGTGTGTGAGTGAGAGAGAGAGAGAGAGAGACAGAGACAGAGACAGAGACAGAATGAGAAAGAAAGAGAAAGATTCTAATCAATACATGGCAAGATACATGATTATTTTTGTATTGGATGAGGATTGTAAGATCATCTTCAATCCACTTTTGATTGAGGGGCAGAGGGGCAGGATCCACATGGTAATGCCTAGTCCAGCACAATATAAGTAGACCCCCCCCAATAATAAAAGCAGCTGTCTTGTGCCAAATGAGACGACTTGTCCCTCTTACCAACTGGGGACTCCAGTAGCTTTTCTAACCAGTGATCCTCCAAAGGTCGGTGCTGGGGAGCAGAGGAGCTTAATCCCACAATCCCAGCAGACATCAGGGTGGGGAAGCCTGGTCTATACTGAAAACATGAAACTCTCTGGAGAGGGGCTGACCTGGACTGATGATAGGGGTTTTTAAAAAGAAAATGTTTTTAATATTTTATCACTGGGGCTTGTTAGTTTGATCTTTTTTAACATTTGTATTATTGTGTTTTATTGTTGTTAGCCACCCTGAGTCCTTCGGGAGATAGGGCAGCATATAAGTCATAGTAATAATAATAATAATAATAATAATAATAATAATAATAATAATAATAATAATAATAATAATAATAATAATAGCAGCAGCAGCAATAGCACTTAGACTTATATTACCCCTTCACAGTGCTTTACAGCCCTCTCTAAGCCAGGGGTCTTCAAACTTGGCCCTTTTATGACTTGTGGACTTCAACTCCCAGAATTCCTCAGCCAGGCCCGCAAGCTGAGGAATTCTGGGAGTTGAAGTCCACAAGTCATAAAAGGGCCAAGTTTGAAGACCCCTACTCTAAGCGGTTTACGGAGTCAGCCTCTTGCCCCCCCCCCAACAATCGGGGTCCTCATTTTACCAACCTCGGAAGGATGGAAGGCTGAGTCAACCTCGATCTGGTCAGAATTGAACTCCTGGCTGTGGGCAGAGTCAGCCTGCAATGCTGCATTCTAACCATTGCGCCACCACAGGGCTGAAAGAAGCCTTTTCAAGGAAGTCTTTCCCAGCCCAAGTTGAATATACTGTATATATACCAGACAGGAGACCTTTTGCACCCAAAGCATGTGTTAGCTAGAGGGTGATGGCCCAGCCTTCCTTCTCTTCCCAGCACGGAGCCACGCGGGACACCTGCTGTCTCTAAGGATACTTGGGGTGGTAGATGAAAAAAATTTCAGTCTCGCGACTGGAGTCTTCCCTCTTTGCTCGTGTTGCTTTCCTGCAGTCTGTAGAAGAGGTTAGGTCGTTTCTTCTGCAGGGGAAGCATAAAAAGGCTTACATGGATGCAGCTGGCAACCAAGCCTTAAAAAACCGGGAAAGCTGGAGGGCGGAGGTAAGCTTTTTTTAAAAAGTGCTATTTTAGTGGAGATTTCTAATGGCTGGCTTGGCTTCCGTCAAATGGCTCCCATGCTGTGAAAGATGCTGAAGTTGGGACCTTTGTTCAGTTCAGCCAGAGTTGAGGGTACCTAGACAGGCAGGAACCGGAGCCTATGTTGTGGAGAAGAGATCTGGAGGCAGCGGGGGAGCCTGCCGCAACCACGGCAGCAACACACAATAGAGAGCGTGCTGTTTTACCACCCAAGCCAGTCACAATGGGTCAGGAAAAAGCCACCGGCTCCCCTTGCTTTAGCTCTTTTCATGTCTTCGTCTCAGCTGCCACTTTGACAAGAGATGCCGGGCGACGGGGGGGGGGGCTATTGTGGGAGCGGGGTGGGGGGAGAAGCAAAGAGATGCACAAACCCTTTGGGGATCCAGGGAACTGCTGGCAGAGCAAAGGAGCTGCAGTGAGAGAAAGAGGGGGAAGAAGGAACTAGTACATTTATGTGAGAGATACCAATGCCCGGAACTGCTGAACTGACACATTTCCCCCAGACTTTCAAAGGTATTATTTATAATCTAGTTTCAAAAATTAATGTCCGCGGGAGAGCAAGGCGAGGGGCTGCCCGAGCTGCTTTTGCCATATAGAAGGGATAATCCAGGGAGTCCTCGACACACCATCATAACTGAGCCCCAAATTTCCATGGCTAAGCAAGGCAGTTGTTAAGTGACTTTTGCCCCGTTTTATGACCTTTTGCCACAGCCGTTAAGTGAATCATTGCGGTTAAGTTAGCAACATGGTTGTTAAGTGAATCTGGCTTCCCCATTGACTTTGCTGAATTGGATATCCAGTTATCATATAGCCACGGCTATGCCCCACTGGAAGTTTTACTTATATTTACTTAAACTCTTCACGACCTGGTTTCCTTGTTACCTTCTGGGAAGCTTTGTGGTATCAGTCACAGCTTTGTTCCATGCAGTATTGACCTTGTGAACTCTAAAGCGTCCTCCTTCTGTTATGTATTCAAGATGGACAGAGATGAATATTTATATGTTGCTTATATGTAAGGGTGTCGGTCTATACATATGTTGTATATAGTTTGTTTAAATGTGTTTTATGTATGTGTATACAGTGGGTTAGGACGCTGAGCTTTTCGATCAGAAGGTCGGCAGTTTGGCGGGTCGAATCCCGAGTGCCGCATAACAGAGTGAGCGCCTGTTACTTGTTCCAGCTTCTGCCAACCTAGCAGTTCGAAAGCACGTAAAAATGCAAGTAGAAAAATAGGGACCACTACGGTGGGAAGGGAACAGCGTTCCGTGCGCCTTTGGCGTCTAGTCATGCCAGCCACATGACCACGGAGACGTCCTCGGACAAGCGCTGGCTCTTCGGCTTTGAAATGGAGATGAGCACCGGCCCCTAGAGTTGGAAACGACTAGCACGCATGTGCGGGGGAACCTTTACCTCTATCTATCTATCTATCTATCTATCTATCTATCTATCTATCTATCTATCTATCTATCTATCTATCCTGTGAATATCTTTAGTTTTCTTCTGTCGTGTTCTCATCATATAAATAACAATAGTAATAGTAATAGTAATATAATTTACTTTACTTGTCAGAGGGTCCAAAACCATGATCATATGTCAGTTGACAAGTGTCTGAATTCTGATCATGTGACCATGGGGATGCTGCTAGGGTCATTAAATGTGAAAAACAGTCGTAAGTCACTTTTTTCAGTGCCATTTGAACTTTGAATGGCCACTAAATGAATGGTTGTAAGTCGAGGACTATTTGTATTGGTGATGATATTCTTATATCTGCTTAGCATTCTCACAGATGGCACCATTATGTTCACGGCTCTCTCTCTCTCTCTCTCTCTCTCTCTCTCTCCCTCCCTCCCTCCCTCCCTCCCTCCCTCCCTCCCTCCCTCCCTCTCTCTCTCTCTCTCTCTCTCTCTCTCTCTCTCTCTCTCTTTTGCCACCAAAGTATTTTGCAAAATGTCTCATCCTTGGAATAACTGAGGGCACATAATGCATCCATGACACAAACTGAGCTTTAAAATGGATGGTAGATTAAATAAAGGTCTGATTTTTTAGTGAGGAATTACGGGCACATAAATTGTCTTGATTTAGCGGTAAGTGGTGACTTGGCCAAGTTTGCAAGTTTACCAAATTATTCAGAGTGGTGCAGTTGAAAAGCAATTGTAAAGAATTCTAGAAGGATCTCTTTGAAATGGAGAATAATCCATCAAATGACATCCTGCTTAATTTGAATAAGTTCAAAGTTATACACAACAGAGGCAAAACAATTCACCTGTATACGGATGAGGTCTGAGCTCTATCCCACGGGCATTTCTGGCCATCACATTTGGAAAAAGAGCTGGAAGAAGTCTTGAAGAGGGCAACCAGAATGATTAGAGAAGGCATGTCATTCACCTCCCCTAGCAGAAAAAGAATATTCCCCTTTTGATACAACATTTCTTAATATTTTAATATTCTACATTTGTTTTTTTACAAGTTAATGTCTGGCTCCTAGCCATTTTAGTTCATTAGCCATTTTGTGACCAAGCACGGTATGTGAATGAGATCAGCTGGGCTTCACTCAATAAACTGTGATTAAACCAACCTTGGTTCACTTGAATTGAAAAAAGAGTCAGAAAGCCAGGTGCTGGTTTGGAATAGTCTGAGAAGATACAAACAGATTATTGTCCCTCCCCCGCCCCCCCCTCCCAGGAAGTACTATATTGTTGGACAGTCCCAATGACTCACTTCACCAAAGTTCATGTATGAGGGAGAATTCCCCTGATTTGCTATTGCTTCTCCTGTCTTTGTTTCATTCCATAAAATATTTTTGGAAGGAAAACCAGAGTGGCTGTCCAGTGTCTTTTGACTGATAGCATTTTAGGCATGGTTAATTTGGATGTAGTCAGGGATAGTCAGCTCTGAACTGGTTCCAAGTTGTTATTCATTGCTATTGTGCATGCTACATGCTGTTGGGGTGAGTGGGAACTTCAAATTCTGCATGCTGGGAAAGCTAAGATCTCTATTTAGAATGCATAAAGAGACAAATGTTCAATTGTTTAATTTATCCAGCCCACACTTTGTACTTTGAGCTTCTTTTATTCCAAAAGGTTTGAGAATATAACAACAACCACAACAACAACAATAATAAAGTTGGAAGGGATCTTGGAGGTCATCTAGTCCAACCCCCTGCCCAGGCAGGAAACCCCATTCCATTTCAGACAAATGGCTGTCCAATCTGTTCTTAAGAACTTCCAGTGTTGGAGCATTCACCCCTTCTGGAGGCAGGTTGTTCCACTGGTTAATTGTTCTCACTGTCAGGAAGTTTCTCCTTAGTTCTAGGTTGCTTCTCTCCTTGACTAGTTTCCATCCGTTGCTTCTTGTCCTGCTTTCAGGTGCTTTGGAGAATAGCTTGGCTCCCTCTTCTTTATGGCAGCCCCCGAGATATTGGAACACTGCTATCATGTCATCCCTCGTCCTTCTCTTCATTAAACTACACATACCCAATTCCAGCAACCGTTCCTTGTATGTTTTAGCCTCCAGTCCCCTAATCATCTTTGCTGCTCTTCTCTGTACTCTTTCTAGAGTCTCAACATCTTTTTTACATCGTGGTGACCAAAACTGGATGCGGTATTCCAAGTGTGGCCTTACCAAGGCATTGTAAAGTGGTATTAATACTTCACGTGATCTTAATTCTATCCCTCTGTTAATGCAGCTTAGCACTGTGTTGGCTTTTTTGGCAGCTGCAGCACACTGCTGGCTCAGATTTAAGTGATTGTCCACTAGGACTCCGAGATCCCTCTCACAGTTACTACTATTGAGCAAAACTATACCTGTGCATTTGGTTTTTCTTGCCTAAGTGTAGAACCTTAAAGTTTTCACCATAGAATTACATTTTGTTAGATAGTGTCCAATGTTCCAGTCTGTCAAGATGCTCCTGTATCTTAAGCCTGTCTTCTGGATTGTATATTGAGAAATATATTGAGAAAGATACTGGGCTGGTATGATGTCATTTATTAGGGCTATCTTATCTGGACTGCAAAAATCTAGAAAGCTACTAGATGTCAGCAAGAAATATAGGTTTTCTGTAACTTTTTCTTGCATTTAATGGTCATTCCAAGGTTTGCAGCTAGTGGTATCTTTACCTTGAGATACTATATTCTTTTATCTTCCTATAAAGTACATTGAAGACAAGATAAAGGCTGGGTTTTGATACAATACACAAGTGTTTCTTAACCTTGGCAGTTTTAAGATGTCTGGACTTCAACTCTGGTCAACTGGGGAATTTTTGAGAACTGATGTCCAGACATCTTAAATTTGCCAAGGTTGAGAAATACTTCAATAGATTAAACCATAAGTTGCCAGGCAAATAATGTTTTAACCAGCAGTCATGCAAAACCACCTCTATGGTTATTCTCTCATTTGGTGTGTATATGAACCAAGAAAACTGGATTCATTTGGTATTTCATAGTTCAATGAATCATGGTTTAACGTACACAATGATCATAATGGTGCCATATGTGAGAATGCTAAGCAATACAGGTAGTCCTCAACTTACAATAACTTGTTTCGTGACCGTTCAAAGTTAAATGATATGAAAAAAGTGACTTATGACCATTTTTCATGCTTATGACCATTGTAGCATCCCCACGGTCACATTATCAAAATTTGGATGCTTGTCAACTGGCATGTACAGTATATATGATGGTTGCAGGATCCTGAGGTCATGTGATCACCTTTTGTGATCTCCCAGCAAGCAAAAAACAATGGGGAAGGCAGATTCATTTAACAACGGGGTTACTAACTTAACCATTGGAATAAATCAAGGACTATCTGTAATGGAATGCCAATGACCAGATTGCCCAGGTTTTTTCTAGTAGCTTCAGAGCTGGGGATGGATATAAAAATCAGTTTGTCTACTTACATTTCAACACGGTGCCCTGCGTATATATGTGGTGCCTTCAAAATGTATTACAATCCCAACTGCAGTTATCCTGGGCAGCAGTGGCTGTGCAGTGGACACATCTGGGGATTATAGTCCAATGGCTCCAACAGGAGTTATTGGTCAATCCTGGCTCACAATACAACATAGTGGCTGTCCTGAGCCTAAAATTGCACCTTTCAAAGATCCTCACATCTTTCATGAGTACGAAAGAAACCAATAGCAGTTCCCCTCTTGTTTTCAATTCCCACCATGAGATCTGATGGAGATTACGAGGAGGGGAGGAACAGCGGCTCAGGCAGAGGATGACTGGACAGCATGCAGAGGATGAATGCAAATTCACGAGTGTCTTAACGAACAGACCTAATATTCAGATGCATTTTTTTTCCTTGGAGGCAAAATTGCGCAATCAGAGAGGAAAAGGGAAGGAGCCTTGCAGAATCCCAGGTGGAGGATGCAGCAGCCATGCAGAGGTTTTCCACCTTCCCTGCCACCCCCGGATCCAATTAGATCAGGCTGAAGCTGGGCAGGCTGTGCAGCGCCCTGTTCTTTTTGTTTTCTAAGAATCCTGGTGTTCCTAACACACACACACACACTCCCCGTCATTCTTCAAACAAAGAGGTTGCTTGCAGCAGAACAGCCTAATCTGCAGCTTTGAACATGAAAGGGATGTTCTGAAGTGCTGCGTTTAGCTGGGCAAGGAGCTGGGCAACCCTCAAAGGGGTGGGTCCTTCTCCTGCCTATATTGGTTTTCACTGCACTGCCATGCTGTGGTGGCCGTCATCACCAGGGCTTTTTTTGTCATAGAACCCTCAGAACGGAGTTCCGGCACCTTTTTTGGATGGAACCTTGTAGGGTAGGCTAGGCGGGTTGTATAACATGTGTGAGTTCTGGCACCTTTTTCTTTTACAAAAAAAGCACTGGTCATCACTGTCCCTGCATGCCTTTGTCACCTTCCGATGGCGAGACCAGCTGGTGGGTTTCTTTCTCCCCACAATGGATGGGTTCTTTGGGTTTGTAGGGAGGAAGGATGAAGCTTGTCTTTTTTCCCCCCCTTTAGTATACAACTAATGTCCCTCCCCCCACAACATTAACAACTGCTCTGGTTGCATAATGATGCAGGCTGGAGCTTTCCCCTGGATTTTGAAAAGGGTTTTGCCAAGATCTGAAGACAAAAGTGCCCAGGAGTATTGCAGGCAGCACCACTCTGTAGTTCATCAAAGCAGCTGTGTTTTTATTTTGGAATGTATAGCAACTGAATTGAATTGAATATTTTATTTGGCCAAGTGTCTCCAGCACAGATACTCTCAGTGTACATCCAAAGCACCATCATCATCATCATCATCATCATGACTGATTGTGGCAAAGGCAAGCAAGGGTGTTGTTGTTGTTAGTTGCAAAGTCATGTCCAACCCATCGTGACCCTATGGACAACGTTCCTCCAGGCCTTCCTGTCCTCTACCATCTTCTGGAGTACATCTAGGCTCACGCCTACTGCTTCAGTGACTCCATCCAGCCACCTCATTCTCTGTCGTCCCCTTCTTCTCTTGCCCTCAATCTTTCCCAGCATTAGGCTCTTCTCCATTGAGTCCTTCCTTCTCATTAGGTGGCCAAAGTATTTGAGTTTTAGCTTCAGGATCTGGCCTTCTAAAGAGCAGTCAGGGTAGAACCAATAATAATAGGCGCCTTGGGTGCAATCCCAAACAACTGGAGTACCACTTGAACACCATCGGCATTGACAAATTCTCCATCAGTCAATTGCAAAAGGCAGCTTTACTGGGGACACCTTCCATCCTGCAACAATATCTGTAGCACCATCAAACATCCACATCTGCCTATCCCAGGTCCTTGGTAAGTCCACAATAGGTAGAGAAATATGCCAAATCCAGTCTGAACTTCTGGCTGACTGTGCAATGAATAATAATAATAATAATAATAATAATAATAATAATAATAATAATAATAATAATAATAATATACCACCAATAAAAGGGGGAATGAAGAAGATAATAAGAAAGATAAATAATGATACTACAGCCACACTACATGGATAAGTATGCATAGACTTTAGGCAGCATTGTGAAAATTAGGTGTTCAGCAGAGCGATGACCCAAGGGAAAAATCTGTCCCTGTGTCTAGTTGTTTTGGTGTATAATGCCCTATAATGCTCTCCCGAGGGAAGGAATTGAAACAGTTTGTGTCCAGGATGTGAGGAGTAGATATCTTCTCAGCACTCCTTTTAACCTGTGCAATATACAGGTCTTCTAATGGAAGACAGGCTGGTTGCAGTGGTTTTTTTTTCCCTGCAGTCTTAACTGTCTGCTGGGGTCTGTACCTGTCCTGCTTAGTTGCTGTACCAAACCTGACAGTTATAGTATGTACGTAATACTATAGTTGCTGTATGTAGTTAATGTACGGCAAGTGTAAAAGCAGCAAAGCAATTTTTTCCCCTGATCTTATTGTGTCCGCAACCAACCAGCCAGTGGCCCTGTCACTCAGATAACTCTTCACCCAGGAGAATTAGAGGCCCCTTTGTAAGACTGCAGTGGGAATGATTCTCAGCATCTGTTGGATAAAGCCACTCAGATTTATTCAGAGTTTGTGACAGTCTTGTCTGATTATCTGGGGGAGTTCAAATCTTTCGACTGGAGAAAATGGGCAAGGTCTTGAGGGATTTGAGTCCTGCCATCTGTGCTTTGGATCTATGTCCCCCCTGGTTGGTGGAGACCTCCTGGAAGACAACATGTCATCGGATTGAGACGGTGGTGAATGCCTCTTTGTGAGAGGAGACGGTGCCATCTTCTTTGAAGGAAACAGGGAATCCCCTTTTCCTCAGGAGCCACGAGTGGGGTAACAGAGGAGAGAAATAGTCCAATTGTGTAGGAGATGACCAGGGTGAACTTGAGGGTGGGGGTGTAAAACACATCATTAGTTGGGGGTCCCTATGCCCTCATAAGAAACCTAAGTCCACTCCCCCTTGAAGTCCGTTTACTCGTGTCTAGCACCAATTCGCCTTAACTGTTAGTAGTTCAGATTCTTGGGTATAAGTTGCATGGAATAAACTTGTAATACAGTTTTTGAAAGATCTATCCTGGTTCCTGACTTCTTGCACCTGACAAATGCACTGTGACCCAGAAGATATACAGAGGGTGGTGGGCCTAACCTTCCTTTAGCAATTATCACCAGATTTCTTATGACTGAGTGAATCAACCACAGCCACAGGGCACACAGCTCTCCCATCACCTATGTCTATGGCAGGGGTGTCAAACTCAATTTCATTGAGGGCCGCATCAGCATTGCGGTTGCCCTCAGGGGGCCGGGTGGGTGTGGCCTGGGTGGGCGAGTGCATATGGCCTACTGGGTAGGTGTGGCCAGCTCTACATCGTTGGCATCAAGGGTGCCTATGGGGACCTGGGCAGGAGTGGGACAGATCTGAGGGTCTCTGGGTCAGGGCCAAGGCAGTGGCGGCCATTTCCTCACTGTTTCCAGGATGGCTTCGCGGGCCACATGAAACCACTTCGCGGGCCTGATCTGGCCCCCGGGCCTTGTGTTTGACATGTCCGGTCTATGGGTTTTCTCTAAGGTGTTTTTTCAAAAGGCAACTGGATTTTTTTCCCTTGAGGAAGACGAAGATGTTTCGCTTCTCATCCAAGAAGCTTCATCTGTTGTGACGGGACGGTAGGGGGGAAGGGAGGGTAGGTACCTATCCTCCCATCCCCCCACCATCTTGACAGAACCAATGAAGCTTCTTCGATGAGAAGGAAAACCTCTTCTTCTTCCTCAAGGGAAAACAGTCCAGTTGCCTTTAGAAAAAGCACCTTTTAAGACAACTATGACCTGGATGACTGAGAATCTCCACAGACAAATCTATGGGTTCTTAGACAACCTGCTGATTTTATACTCAAAGTGTTCTGTCCCAGCCTACGTATGTCCTTGTTACTTCACAAAGATGAGCCCTCTTTTAACAGTAGACTGGAAAAATAAACCCTTTTTGTTACGCAGACCCCAAGGCGTGGCTTCTCACTGCTTTCTCCTTCTCCCCTGGAGTCGCCCCACTGCCTCCCTCTGTCCTACTCATGTGACCTGTCTGCATTTACAAGCGTCTCTGAGGTCTTCCAGCTGTGCTTCCTCTGAGTCCGACTCAGCTTCCCAGCACAGCTGGCTCTCAGCTTGATCACGAGTGGAAGGACCAGCCTCTTCATTAGTTTGTAAGTCCTGCAGCTCATCAGAGCCTCTCTCCGACTCTGATGGCTCTCCAGGCCCCTCTGCCTGCTCCTCCTCTGATTCCCCAGACTCAACTACCAGGATCACGGGCTGGCACGGAATCATAACACAAAGATAGATTGCCTTGGTGGCATTTGAGAACTGCATGCTACTATGTGTTTTTTTAAAGGCACCTCTTTAATAACTAAGGAGTATATTTCTATGTTCTTCTACCCACTTAAGCTCAGATAACTGAAGATAAAATATACTCCAGCTTAGTTAAAGAGCCCAACAATTGAACCCCAGAATTAGAGGGAGCCACTGAGCAAAGCATCCTTGTCTAGCCTCTGTGAAATACATACAGTGATGTGAGGGGTCTCTCTCTCTCTCTCTCTCTCTCTCTCTCTCTCTCTCTCTCTCTCTCTCTCTCTCTCTCTCTCTCTCTGTGTGTGTGTGTGTGTGTGTGTGTGTGTGTGTGTATGTACCACCTCTCTTTGGTTTTGGCTTACAAAACCAAATCAATATAAAATAGAATTCAATATAAATATCAATATAAATTAGAATTATGTATGGCCACTGCAGTCTCTTCTCACTGTTAAAATCCTGGCTTAATTTTATAAGAGAACAAAGCCTCTATAATTCCCACACTAGTTTGAGTTTTCTGGGGGAGATTTTCCACCAATGTCAGTGAAAATCACCTCATATAAGTAACGATGAAATTACTCCACAGTCTTCAGTTGGCCTGTTTATTTATACCAAGAAAAGAGTACAACGTCAAATGCTAATCTTCATTTGTGAACAGCTTATCATAGGTTGAAGAACATTAGAAATAGGATATCTGGAGATTTCCTTTTCCTCTGGAGAACTCTCTAGGTATCCCTGGAGAGTGAGGTGGTATAAAAATAGAGGTAGTCCTTGACTTATGACCACAGCTGAGCCCAAAGTTTTATTGTTACTAAGTGAAACATTTGTTAAGTGAATTTTGCCCCATTTTACGACCTTTCTTGCCACAGTCGGTAAGTGAATCATTGAAGTTGTTAAGTTAGCAACACAGTTGTTAAGTGAATCTGGCTTCTTCAATGAGTTTGCTTGTTAGAAGGTTGTAAAAGGGGATCACATGACCGCAGGACACTGCAACCATCATAAATGTGAGTCAGTTGCCAAGCGTCTGAACTTTGATCATGTGACCAAGGGGATGCTGCAATGGCCGTAAGTGTGAAAAACGGTCATAAGTCACTTTTTCAGTGCCATTGTCACTTTGAACGAACTGTTGTAAATCGAGGACCACCTGTACAGCAAATTGTTTAAACTTTTGTTCCCCCAAAAGCATGCACGTGTACTCCCCTTCCCTTACATCCTGTAAGCATGAGAGGTGGGCCATTTTCTTTTTAAACAATAAGACAGGAGCGTGTGGGCGAGAATTTGATTCCTTTCCAATCGTGGTCCAGGTACAGATAAGGCCACCAGCTGATTCAGCAAAGCAAATAAAATGGGAGTCAGGCAGGAAGCCATTTGCTTCTCATCCAGTTTAGCCCTGTGACACTTTGACTGAAACTGGTTCTTGGCTTTTAAGCTTGATTTGCATAATGAGAAAGCCCTGAATTGGCAAGTGTTGCTTATTTGTGTTGAGTTCCTTGATTTCTTTTTTAGTCAACTCTCTGTTCACGTTTATGCACAATGCTGAATGTTAGTAGTACGGTTAATTGCCTCAAAGGATTGGCTGGGTAGGTCTAAGTTCGATTAATCACTAGGCAGAAATGCCTTCTTGTTTTCTTAAGAGCAGACATTTTTGGTCTGATTCCCATTTTTGATTCTTCATGGATTCTTCGTGTGATCTTTGAGAAGTCATTAGTGAGCGCTCCGTATGCTATAAAAGGGAGGAAAGGGGGATAAAACCTCTGATTCAGGAAGTCAGGCCACAGAACCCACAGTACAAAATGCTATCATTTTCACACAAACTCCCCCCCCCCACTCTGTAATACTCCTGCTGGCATTCCTTCACTTCATCCCAGACCATTTCATCATTTTTTATATTTTTGATTCCGTCACACTTCTGGAGATTCCCTGTTTAGCCCCTTTCACCTGCTTTCCAAACATGCATACACACACACACACACACACACACAAGTGAGGGGTGACATGATAGCAGTGTTCCAATATCTCAGGGGCTGCCACAAAGAAGAGGGAGTCAAGCTATTCTCCAAAGCACCTGAAAGCAGGACAAGAAGCAACGGATGGAAACTAACCAAAGAGAGAAGCAACCTAGAACTAAGGAGAAACTTCCTGACAGTTAGAACAATTAACCAGTGGAACAACCTGCCTCCAGAGGTGGTGAATGCTCCAACACTGGAGGTTTTTAAGAAGAGACTGGACAGCCATTTGTCTGAAATGGTATAGGGTTTCCTGCCTTAGCAGGGGGTTGGACTAGATGACCTCCAAGGTCCCTTCCAACTTCTTCTTCTTCTTCTTCTTCTTCTTCTTCTTCTTCTTCTTCTTCTTCTTCTTCTTCTTCTTCTTCTTCTTCTTATTATTATTATTATTATTATTATTATTATTATTATTATTATTATTATTATTATTATTATTATTTCTGTTTTACCATAGTCCTTTATCTCATTTCCATCCATCTGTTCTCCTAGGTTGCATTCATTCAGTATGTGGCAGAATTCTGCCCAAGTCTCATCCATGGTTCTTGTATTATCATCATTCATTGGAGTATAACAATCAGGTGACACTAACCTATACATTCATGTATACCCATAACTGAGATGACACCAATTCATACTTTATGACATAATGTTGAAAGAAAAGACTTCATCATGGTTCAGTCCAAGCCGGGAATAAACAACATGGCGGCTGCCTTAGAAAGAAGGTTGCAGTTTATTGAAGAGGGGAGCCAGACAGGAAGATGGCTGTGGAAGAAGAAAGAGAAAGAGCACATGTAGGGAGTGGGTTTTTATACCCTCTGGGGCTCTTGAAGTTGTTTCCTGTTCATGTTTGAGGCTTTGTATTTCCTGTGTCATGTACTTTGACCTGAGTCTGAGTGTGCCCCTTTGGCATCTGTGGGTTAATCCTATTACATCCTGTCTTGGAGTTTGGGTGGGGTATGTAGATTTTAGGTGTCTTTGTCTTCCTGGGCTTCTAGCTGGGGGCCTCCAACCTTCCTGAATGGATTGTTTACATCTGCATTTCTACAGAGCTGGTTTCTGCTTGGGGGTGGGAGACTTGGGGCTATTAAGAAAAAAACTGGGCATGCTTTTCTGCCTCTTTAAGATCCTTTGAGGAAATATAATATTGTGCCCTTTTAATATTTCCTTCTCTGGGGGGGCTGACTTACCACAATACATTTTAACCCTATCATTCAAAATTATCCCTTGCAGTACATTTTTAAGGTTAGGGTGTTAGATACATCCATCTATTTTGCTCAAGCACCCATCCAAGGCAGAATTCTCCTGGATGAAAATATATTTATTTCTTCATTAAATTTATAAGCCGCCCATATTATGGTCCTTGGAATGACTCTTCCTAGCTTTGAAACACTTGCACTGGTTTCTAACCCTTTTTAGTACAAAATCAACAATAGTTAAGAGTGCTGGAAGTAAAACCTAGAAGACCACCTGACCTTTGCTCCTCAAATAGCTTGGAAGCAATGTATATCAAGCTTGCATTTGCTCTCATTGACTTGCTTAGGCTTGTTTCTTTCTTAAAGAACCCTCTCTAGACTTCCTGAATGACTCAACCTAGATTTCAGGGACCCCAGAGGCAGGAAACCCTATACCATTTCAGACAAATGGCTGTCCAGTCACTTCTTAAAAACTTCCAGTGTTGGAGCATCCACCCCTTCTTGAGGCAGGTTGTTCCACTTATTAATTGTTCTAACTGTCAGGAAGTTTCTCCTTAGTTCTAGGTTGCTTCTCTCCTTGACTAGTTTCCATCCGTTGCTTCTTGTCCTGCTTTCAGGTGCTTTGGAGAATAGCTTGACTGCGTCTTCTTTGGGGCAGCCCCTGAGAGATTGGAACACTGCTATCATGTCACTCCTCACTCTTCTCTTCATTAAACTACACATACCCAATTCCAGCAACCATTCCTTATATGTTTTATCCTCCAGTCCCCTGATCATCTTTGTTGCTCTTCTCTGTACTCTTTCTAGAGTCTCGACATCTTTTTTACATCGTGGTGACCAAAACTGGCTGCGGTATTCCAAGTGTGGCCTTACCAAGGCATAGTAAAGTGGTATTAACAATTCTTTAAAACCAACTTGATTATCTTTTCTTCCCAAGATAAAAGCCTTTTTTATTTGTCCGGATGTGCTACTATACCAGGTTCTATTTGATGTGATTTTAATCAAAGGCAAAAATGTCCTGGAGTTGGGTTCGATTCCTGTTGATTCCATGTCTTCAAGCCTGCTGTTTTCTTGGTAACAGCACAGTAGTAGTTTATACTTAATTCTCTTGGTTCTGTTTACTTTTTTAGTCATTGCCTCTATTTCTAATGTTCTTATGGGAGCTATATAGATCTGAAAGAACAACACAGTGTGCAAAAGTCAATGCAAATTTTTAGAAGAGGGAGGCCAATGAAAAAAAAACAGTGATGATAAATTTCCTGGCTATGGAATGTTGCTACAGACGAAATAATGAAACAGAATAGTTGGAAGCTTGTACACAATTGAGTCCAAAATTTCTGTTGCTAAGTGAGACATTTGTTAAGTGAATTTTATCCCAGTTATGGGTATACATGAGTCCTTCGGGAGAAGGGCGGTATACAAATAAAATTAATAATAATAATAATAATAATAATAATAATAATAATAATAATAATAATAATAATTTTGCCACTTTTCTGCCCACAATTGTTAAGTGAATCTCTACAGTTCTTAAGTTAGTAACACGGTTATTAAGTGAATCTGCCTTCCCCATTGACTTTGCTTGTCAGAAGGTTGCAAAAGGTGATGATCACATGACCTCAGGACGCTGGAACCTTCATAAATAAGAGTCAGTTGCCCAGCGTCTGAATTTTAATCACGCGATTGTAGGAATGCTGCAATGGCCATAAGTGTGAAAAACGGTCATAAGTCACTTTTTTTTCAGTGCCATTTTAACTTTGGATGGTCACTAAATGAACTGCTGTAAGTTGAAAATTACCTATACAGGGAAATCCTTATCACTGTTTTGTTTGTAGCTTACACCTCTCTTTTACTACTACATTTTTAATCATATTTTTTTATATATAAGTGGTACTCTGAGAAACAGTGCGTATATTGCCTGTGGATGTCTTATAAGACAAGTCCTTTCCTTTAGAGAACAAAATTTGGATACAGGTTCAAGGGGGAAAAGATTCATTCTGTCAAGCATGGAAAATGCGCATTGTAACTTTTGAAATCCACAGGAAGGATGGCCATTATTAAGGCCAGTCAGAAGGTCACACAACAGGAAGCTAACGTTTCTGCAAGATGGTGGTGTACATTTCCCCCCCCCCCGTGGATGTTGATCCTATAGCGTAGGGGTCTTCAAACTCAGCCCTTTTATGACTCATGGACTTCAATTCCCAGAATTCCTCAGCCAGCATACCACTCCCATCATCCTGATCTTTCATCAGTCTGGTTGTTAGAATGGGGTCTGAGTTTCTTTAGTTGGTTAGTTAATTATTGGTTCTTGGCTTTGGGGGGGGTTGGTTCTGGCTAGCTGTCTTCTTTTTCCTCTTGATGTATTTTGTTTTAATTTTTATCTGTAAGCTGCCCAGAATTGCTGAACTGGATGACTCAAAATCCAAATAATTTTTTAAAAAAAGTTCCAAAGGCAGGAACCTTCAGAGTGAAATGAATTAACACATTGAATGGAGCCCTGGCTTGGCCTTCCTTACGTTTTCATTTATAAGCAGCTGGCTAACATCTCCACTGTCGGGGCCATCCATGAAATGAAGCCAGCAGATTTGAAGCCATCAGATTTGAGAGCAATGATCTCTTGTAGGGAGAGAGGATGCACCATGTTGCAGTGGTTGTGCTGCCTACATGCCGTTGCCATGGAGAAAAGGATTAAGAGGCCATTTGCCTGAGAAGTGTCTCTTTTCACTGACCTAAACCTTCTTTCCAGTCCATTGGAAGCACCAAAGGAAGAACTGGCTAGTCACTGACATGATTAGGCCAAGCAAGTGTTACGGAAGAGTTACCTGCTTCTGAATTTCCAAGGTCTCCTTCCACAGCGGCATCAACAATCACTAGTTTGGATGTTTTTTTTAAAGGAGGTGAGGAGGAAGAAAACATTTTTGCAGGGGTAGAGCCAGCCGTGCTGATCTGCAGTATTTTTTTTTTAAAAAAAACACTGCAATCCAATCCAGATCAGAATTGCTCTTAACAAAATGGCAGATGGGCTGTCCAAATTTAAGGCCTGTGGCCTTCAACTCCCAGAATTCCCCAGCCAGCTACTGTTGAGTAGCTCAGACGAGAATCATAAGGGCCATCTGAAGTACAGAGAGTCCTCAGGTTATGACCACAACTGAGCCTAAAATTTCTGTTGCTAAGAGAGACAGTTATGAAGTGAATATCGCCCCATTTTACAACCTTTCTTACCATTGTTGTTAAGTGATTCACTGCAGTTGTTAAGTCAGTAATCCAGTTGTTAAGTGAGTCTGAATTCCCCATTGATTTTGCTCGTTGGAAGATTGCAAAAGGTGATAACATGACTCCGGGACACGGCAACCGTCATTAATAGGAACCAGTTGCCAAGTGTCCAAATTTTGATCACGTGACCACGGGGATGCTGGAATGGTTGTAACCATGAAAAATGGTCATAAGTCACTTTTTTCAGTGTCATTGTAACTTCAGAGGGTCACAAAATGAACTGCTGTAGGTCGAGAACTAGCTGTACCTTTCTTCCCTCTTTACATTCTGAGATGTAATAATAATAATAATAATAATAATAATAATAATAATAATAATAATAATAATAATAATAATAATAATAATAATAAAGTTGGAAGGGACCTTGGAGGTCATCTAGTCCAACCCCCTGCTCAGGCAGGAAAACGTATACCATTTCAGACAAATGGCTGTCCAGTCTCCTCTTAAAAACTTCCAGTGTTGGAGCATTCACCACCTCTGGAGGCAGATTGTTCCACTGGTTAATTGTTCTAACTGTCAGGAAGTTTCTCCTCAGTTCTAGGTTGCTTCTCTCCTTGACTAGTTTCCATCCATTGCTTCTTGTCCTGCCTTCGGGCGCTTTGGAGAATAGCTTGACTCCCTCTTCTTTGTGGCAGCCCCTGAGATTTTGGAACACTGCTATCATGTCACCCCTCACTCTTCTCTTCGTTAAACTACACATACCCAATTCCAGCAACCCTTCCCTATATGTTTTAGCCTCCAGCCCCCTAATCATCTTTGTTGCTCTTCTCTGTACTCTTTCTAGAGTCTCGACATCTTTTTTACATCGTGGTGACCAAAACTGGATGTATGCTTTAAACTTCTTTTTTTTAAAAAAAAAAAACCCTGGAAAGGTAACTGCTGCCCTACATTATGCTCAGAATTCTGGTTGCTCTCAGATTCCTCAACTGATGAGAGACTTATTTTTATGTGTTTAAAACATTTATCTAGCCGCCTGTCAGTACCACAAGTAGGGGTAGATCAGAGTGGTGTGTATCCTAGCAATGTTTGACATTGGTTAGATTATCTGAGGTAGCTAGAAGTTGTGGTTTGGCCACATCTGAAGAGCCTCTCATCCACCCATCACTTGCTAGTGGCTGATTCTAACAGCAGCAATTGGTCACCATTATAGAATACAGAATCTCAGAGTTGGGAGGGACCTTGGAGGTCATCTAGTCCAACCCCCTGCTCAGGCAGGAAACCCTATATCATTCTGGACAAAGGGCTGTCCAATCTCTTCTTAAAAACCTCCGGTGTTGGAGCATTCACAGTTTCTGGAGGCAGGTCGTTCCACTGGTTAATTGTTCAAACTGTCAGGAAGTTTCTCCTTAGTTCTAGGTTGCTTCTCTCTTTGGTTAGTTTCTATTTGTTACTTCTTGTCCGGTTTTCAGGTGCTTTGGAGAATAGGTTGTCCCGCTCTTTTTTTGTGACAGCCCTTCAAATATTAGAAGACTGCTATCGAGACTACTGGTATTCAGACTGCTAATTAGGTATTTTACTGTGGTAGAGTAAAAAAAGGCTTTTGGCTGCAGGACAGTATTGTGTGTGCTTGAGAGAGAGAGAGAGAGAGAGAGAGAGAGAGAGAAGGAGGGAGGGAGAGGGAGGGAGAGAGAGAGAGAAAGGGAGAGAGAGGGAGAGGGGAGAGAGAGGGAGAGGGGAGAGAGAGGGAGGGAGAGAGAGGGGGAGAGGGAGAGGGAGAGGGAGAGGGAGAAAGAGAGGGGGAGAGGGAGAGGGAGAGAGAGAGGGAGAGAGGGAGAGAGAGGGAGAGAGAGAGGGAGGGAGAGAGAGGGAGAGAGAGAGGGAGGGAGGGAGAGGGATGGAGAGGGAGAGGAGAGAGAGAGAGGGAGAGGGAGAGAGAGGGGGAGAGGGAGAGAGAGAGGGGTAGAAAGAGAGAGGGAGAGAGGGAGAGGGAGAGAGAGGAAGGGAGAGCGGGGAGGGGGAGAGAGGGGGAGAAAGAGAGAGAGGGAGAGAGAGGGGGGAGAGAGGGAGAGAGAGGGAGGGAGAGGGGGAGAAAGAGAGAGATGGAAGCATGTTTCTTCATATCATGCTCTCCCTTTCTTTCCCCTTCTTCCGATCGTTAGTCATTCCAAATACTTGCAAGGAGGGAGCTCCCGACCTGCATCAGAGCACCATCTCGACAGATGAGAAAAATTCAATACAAATAGGCTGTTTTTTCTTTCTTTCTTTCTTTCTTTCTTTCTTTTGCAGCTTCAAGAGCAGAGCAGAAGATTGAAAGGCATGAGGCGGGGGTGGGGGTGGGGAGGGGTCTGGGTTGGGGGGGGAGGTTTCAGGTCATGGGCCGAAGGAAGAAGGAGCTAAGGGTGACCAGGCAGCACAAGAGAGAAAGAAGGGATGAAAACCCTTCCTGGTTTGCCCTTTTGCTGACGCTTTCTTCCCAGGGAACCAACATCAGTAAAGGCCTTGGATGAGGAGAGGGCGTTTTGCCTCCAGCCAGCTGTTTTGAGAGGAGGGAACACTCCTGCAGAGAGCTCCAGTCCTTTGCTTCATGCTTCCTTTCTGCAGAAGGAAATAATTCGTATTTCCTCTTTGTAGAAGGAGAGGAGAGAGAGAGAGAGAGAGAGCAGGTCCTCGAAGCTTCAAGTCTCAGGTTTATTTGTTTGTTTCACTGCCCATTTTAAAATATGTAACTCTGGGCAGCCAACAGCCAATTTACAAAAAACAATATAAAAAGAGCCTTCGTAACCAAAGAAAACTGAAGTGATCCAATGCAAAGAACACCAAGGCATTACGTAACAATTCATGGAGCGGGCAGAATATAAAAGCATTAGGCTGCTCTACGACCTACACTGGGCGCTAATTAATCAGGGGAAGGAGCCAACTCTTAATGACCTTCTGAAAAACCAAGAGGATAAGGGCGCTTTGTACTTCAGATGGGGGTTGTTGCTTAGAGTAGGAGCCACGACAGAAAAAGTAGCTCTCCTCAGTCCCACCAGATGACACAGTTCGATAGAGGGGATCTGGAGCAATCCCACCCTGATGGAATGAGCAGAAACCCCTGGAGATAGACCAGGGCTTTTCAACCAGTGGTACGGGTACCACCTGTGGTACATTGGCACCTGGCAGGTGGTACGTGACCATCCTAGACAAGTGGTAGCGGGGGAGGGGAATGAGCTGAAACGGTGGCTGCACCGCACAAGCCTGAGCGAGAGACGGCTGGAGCTGCAGGGCTGTCAGGGCTCAGCGGAAGCGCCAGGATCAGCGCCAGGCTCCAGCTGGAGCTCGGGACTGATCCTGGTGCTTCTGAGCCCAGAAGAAGCACCAATCAGCTGGAATGTTACAGCATCTCCAGGGCCTTGTGATTTACATTCAGATGCTTGGCAACTGATTCGTATTTATGACAGTCACAGTGTCCCAGGATCATGTGAAGTGACCAAAACTTTCTGCAACCACCCAGCAGAGGGGGGGGGAAATAAAAACCAAACACCCCTCCCACCCCCACTGCCAATCCTCAACAGAAATGCTCATGACAATGAAAACCTCGGACAGGAGGAAGAGCGCCAGCGGGCAGGCAGGCAAGTGTCTTGCTCGGTTGTGGCTTGGGGGGCACTTTTTCAGTGCCATTGTAGCTTCGAACAGTCATTAAGAGAACTGTTGTAAATCAAGGACTACCTGTACTTCATCACTTTTTTTCCTTTTTGGGGGGGGGCATCATGTTTTTGACACCTTGCTAGGTGACTGGTGGTACTCGGATGCTGCCATATCCTAAAAGTGGTACAATGGGTGAAAGGGTTGAAAAGCCCTGAGATAGACGATCCACCTGGCCCCTTAGCATCGTCGCACCAACGTCTTCAATTGCACTCAGAGGCCTATTGAGAGTCACGAATGAAGGTGATGGATGTGTCCCAGGATAATGTTGCAGGATCCAATCTAGGTCAGTCACCGGGACCAGCGTTTTAGTCTTCCGAGTGACCGACCCAGATAGGCTACTTCACCTATTGAGAGTCGCTGCAACTTGCGATGTAAGTGATGTCACCTAGGTGTAATGAGCTATACCCGTAACTACTCATGCTGCAGCATTCTGGGTCAACTGAAGATTTTAAGTGTTCTTCAGGCGCTGCCCTAGATAGAAGGATGTATTGTAATAAGTTCAGTTGGGTCTTGCTTGTTTCCTATGCCTCTGTCTCTTTAGGAAAGACTTTAACAGAAGAACAAGGCTATGCCACTTTATTTCATTATTTTCTTAAAACCTTCCCTTTTCCAAAAATAAAAAGAGGGATGGTAACGAGTGGTGTTTTTTTTTTAAAGCAACAACTACTTTAAGTCTTATGAATCTGTGGCACCTAAATTTTTCTAGGCACTGTGCAAAAACAGAGTAGAAGTCAATCCCTTGCTTGCTCGGCACAGAATGGGGTCTCATAATGGAAGAACAAGAAAGGACAAGAATAACTTGTAATTTTCCCTGCTGAATGTTTGAAATAGCTTTAGCTTTGATTAAAAATAATATAACTGGGTAATAATGCACATTAGGACCCAGCCACAGATCTCTCTTCCTGGATGTTGGTTAACGGCCATTGTGCCAGCTTCTGTGGTTGATGGTGATTTTTAAAAAAATCATCCATGTGGGGTCCCTGAGGAAGCAGGAGGCGGACGTGGGAAGTGTGGGGCAGAGAAATTTGAAGTGTAGGTCCCTTCTTTGTTTTCCAGTCTCTCTAGAGCAGGGGTGTCAAACTCAATTTCATTGAGGGCCGCATCAGCATTGCAGTTGCCCTCAGGGGGCTGGGTGGGTATGGGCTGGGTGGGCGTGGCCTACTGGGTGGGTGTGGCTAGAGTGCGTATGACCTACTGGGTGGGCGTGGCCAGCTCTACATCGTTTGCATCAAGGGTGCCTATGGGGGCCTGGGCAGGAGTGGGACAGATCTGAGGGTGTCTGGCAGGAGGAGGGTCTCTGGGCCAGGGCCAAGGCAGTGGGGGCCGTTCCCTCACTCTTTCCAGGATGGCTTCGCGGGCCGCATGAAACCACTTCACGGGCCGCATCCAGCCCCCGGGCCTTGTGTTTGACATGTCTGCTCTAGAGTTTAGATGTCTTTCTCTCTTCTGGCAGCTAACCTTTCTACATTCAAGGCAGGGAACAGGACTGGCCCAAAGTCGCCAAGCTAGCTTTCGTGGCTAAGGAGGTCTCACAGTCTCCTGATGAGTAGCCTGGTGCCTTAAATAATTACTAGGCCAAACTGGCTGTCTCAGAATGGAACAGTGTTTCTGTTCTGCATGCTGAGTCTTACCTCATATTGAAAAGAAACTTTGAACATGCTTTTAAGGACAACTTTGCTGGACATAACCTCTCAGAGAATATGAATATATTTTCTTTACTCCCACTCCCACCCAAACCATTGAGAAGTAATCTTGAGAAGGAACACACAAGAAAAGAACAAAAATAATGCGCCAAGGAGGACCAAAAGAGGCATGGAGAGACACTTCAGTACTCCAAGGGGAGTCATCAAGAAGTCAAACTAAAGAGGGCAAAAGGGGTTGAACAGAGCAAAGTTTTCCAGCACAAATATTTTCATACTTGTATATAAGATCGGCAAACGAAGTTCAAATCCTTACCCAGAGTTCTTTATTGACATAGGCTTAGCCTTTGTTAGATAATTGTAATAGCGATACAAACCTAAGACTGCAACCAATAAAAAGCAAATATCAAATTCATCTTTTCTTGTTGTTGTTGTTGTTAGCTGCGAAGTTGTGTCCGACCCATCACGACCCTATGGACAACATTCCTCCAGGCCTTCCTGTCCTCTACCATCTTCTGGAGTCCATTTAAGCTCACGCCTACTGCTTCAGTGACTCCATCCAGCCACCTCATTCTCTGTCGTCCCCTTCTTCTATTGCCCTCAATCTTTCCCAGCATTAGGCTCTTCTCCAGTGAGTCCTTCCTTCTCATTAGGTGGCCAAAGTATTTGAGTTTTAGCTTCAGGATCTGGCCTTCTAAAGAGCAGTCAGGGTTGGTCTCCTCTAGGACTGACCGGTTTTATCGCCTTGCAGTCCAAGGGACTCGCGGGAGTCTTCTCCAGCACCATAGTTCAAAGGCCTCAATTCTTTGGCGCTCAGCCTTTCTTATGGTCCAACTTTCACTGCCATACATTGCAACTGGGAAGACCACAGCCTTGACTATACGCACTTTTGTTGGCAGGGTGATGTCTCTGCTTTTTAGTGTGCTGTCTAGATTTGCCATGGCTTTCCTCCTCAGGAGCAAGTGTCTTTTAATTTCTTTTCTTACTATACAACTATTTAGAAACAGGATAGCTTAAATTAAGATTATACAAATCGCATATATATTGTAAAATGAAAAGTAAAAGGGGGAAATAATGCCTAGAAATTTATATCAGGGCTTTTCAACCAGTGGTACGGGTACCACCTGTGGTACATTGGCACCTGGCAGGTGGTACGCAGCCATCCTAGAAAAGTGGTAGCGGGGGGGAATGAGCTGAACCGGTGGCAGCACCCCACAAGCCTGAGTGAGAGACGGCTGGAGCTGCAGGATTATCAGGGCTCAGTGGAAGCGCCAGGATCAGTGCTTCTTCAGACTATCAGAGCTCAGTGGAAGCGCCAGGATCAGCACCAGGCTCCAACTGGAGCTCAGTGCTGATCCTGGCACTTCTGCTGAGCCCAGAAGAAGCGCTGATCAGCTGGAATGTTGCAGCATCTTCAGGGTCTTGTGATTTACATTCAGATGTTTGGCAACTGATTCATATTTATGATGGTCACAGTGTCCCAGGGTCATGTGAAGTGACCCAAACCTGCTGCAACCACCCAGTGGGGGAGGGGAATAAAAATCAAACACCGCCCTCCCCCACTGTCAATCCTCAACAGAAATGCTCACAAGAATGAAAACCTCGGACAGGACGAAGAGCTCGGCTGTGGCTTGCTCGGCTGTGGCTTGGGGGGCACTTTTTTCAGTGCCATTGTTACTTTGAACAGTCACTAAGCGAATTGCTGTAAGTCGAGGACTACCTGTACTTCATCACTTTTTTCTTTTTTTTTTTTTTTGGTTATCAAGTTTTTGTCACCTTGCTAGGCGACTGGTGGTACTCGGATGTTGCCATATCCTAAAAGTGGTACAATGGGTGAAAAGGTTGAAAAGCCCTGATTTATATCACAGGTTAAACATTCAGAAAACTTGACCAGATTGCTCAAAAGTCACTTTCCCCCTGTCTATTTTTTTTTTTAAAAAAGCACACACAAAAAAACAGAACGGGATAGACACATGTCAAACTCAGTTGCTGTTGAACAGCACCCATGGATAATCCATTATTGCAAATCAAGTGTAAATCGTTGTGTCTCCTTGCTGAGGAGGTTAGTCAAACCATGACGAGGAGTTTAAGTAAATTAACCTCAACTCCAATAGAGGGGGAGCCATCACTGCCTCTTTATCTGCTCTGTCTCCCTTTAAGATGTAGCGCTTTCATTAAATGGCAGCTGAAAATCAGATTATTTCCCCAAGCCTCCCTGGTTCCCAGCACAGGCTTTAGAAAAGGGTCATGGGCTCTTGTCAGTTTAAATAGCAGGAGGCAGATAAGCTGAAGGGGCCTCTGGGTCTAGCCAGGCTTGGTGATCTAAGGACAGATGCTGGAGAGAAACAGTTCTTATAGGGAGAACTAATTCTAGTCCTGTAATTTTGTGGGCTGAACTGTCCAAATTTCTGAAAACGTTCGTTCTACGCAAAAAACAACTCTTCCACTCTCTGCATATGTTTCCCCCCCCTATAATTCTATAGTCCATTTAATAGCTTTGCTTGATTTTCTTTTCTTCCAGAAACGTTCTCTTTTGCCAACCTTGAATTAATACCATTCTTATTATTTGGATCCATAACAATTAAATACAGACATTTTCCCCCCTAATATTTCTGCAAAGAATAACCACACTGATGTAAAGCTTCTTTTCTAACTGGTCATCTTGATTGCCTTCTCCTAGAAGATCCTGTTTAAAATTCTCATTTAAATTTGTTTTCCCCACAGTATTCAGAAGATTCTTACTGGTTAAATATTTTCTTTTTTTTATAGCAAATTTTATTATTTAAAACTTTGGGCAAGGTGTTAACGGTCTGACAATCCTTCTTGTCTTACATCATTTTTGTGTTTTATATACACATATACACTTTATGTACATATCATTTATATACAGTTATAGAATATTCAATCTTATCAACCACCTTATTCTAGTAATATGTGAAATCAGCATCCTGTGTGTTTCTGTTGTGACCTTCCTTTCTGTTCCCACCATGAGTAAAAACTTATTCCAAATTTTGTAGTAATCTGACTGGTCTTTATTTTTAATTTCCAAAGTTAACTTGTCCATTTCTGCGCACGCCCAAATTTTATTTATCACTTCACTCTCATCTGGTATTTCAGTTTTTCCATTTCTGGGCGAACGTCATTCTCGCTGCTGTGATGATGTGTATCATTATATATAACTCTTCTTTGGTGTGCTTCTCTGTTGTTATGCCTAGTAGGAAAAATTCTGGTGTATAATCTACACTCCATCCTGATATTTCTTCTAACCATATCTGAATCCTTTGCCAATACTTTTGCGTCTTATTACAGGACCACCAAACATGAAAATAAGTACCTAATTCTTCGGAATACTTCCAACAGCTAGGGGATATTGTCTTGTATATTGAACTTAAAGACACTGGTCTACCCAGCCAGGCAGGCAAGCTGGTAGACCAGAAAGTGGCTGGGTCCCCCAGGCATTCCACAAAGGTTCACAAGCCTCCTGCATATCTAAAAGATTTTGTTCTCAAATAATGAAGCTATAATGTTGTCTGTATCATTATTGTGCTGCTAGCTAGGAAGCATCTGTATTAGCCAGGAGGAAAACCGTGTAATTGCACACTATTGTTGTACCTTTGTAAACTTGTATTGCTGTAACCATTTTCCTTTTGTTATTATAATGTTTGTACATTCTAGGGGGGAGGGGTGTAATGTATTGGGCTTTGTCTTGTTAAGGGAACAACAGTGGGTTAATTGCTGGAAGGGAAGCTGGCTCCCACTCCTCAGACAACCCTGCAAGCAATAAACAGATGCTTCCTAGCTAGCAGCACAATAATGATACAGACAACATTATAGTTTCCTTATTTCAGAACAAAATCTTGTAGATATGCAGGAGGCTTGTGAACCCTTGTGGAACGCCTGGGGGACCCAGCCACTTCCTGGTCTACCAGCTTGCCCACCGGGCTGGGTAGACCAGTGTCTTTAAGTTCAAGTGAGTCTGGTTGACTCGGAATTCTCTGGCTGGCCCTTCCCGGTTGACCCACTCCAGAGTCAGTTTGCTCCGCAGAGTTGGCTTGTGTTAGGTACTGGGTTCGTCGCTTCAATGACAAGATGAGGCGAGTGAGTTCAGCAAAGGTCATTGTTTATTGCTTGCAGGATCTGAACTGAGGAACAGGGCTGTGAATGCAGCAATTTATACCCTGGCCTCTAGGCGGCAGCCAATAGGTTTAAAGCAACCTATTGCCACCCTAGAGGCAGCCAATGGCAGCGCTGGAGACGGGTTGTCTGAGGAGCTGGGAGCCGTTAGCCAGCTTCCCTGCTTAAGCAACCATCCGGCAATTAACCCATGTGGTTAACTGTTATTTTGAAGGCCTCAGTGAGGCAGGATATGGGGTCACCCTTTAAGTGTTTTGTAGTCAGTATTTTAGTTTATCCTACTGCAGGGGTCTTCAAATAAATAGGACACATTTGACAGCATATACAGAAGATAAATGTGTGTTTGATTTAGCCATGAATAATCAATAAAACTCAAGCGTAAGCAAGTCTGTGTGTAATCTGAATGAAGAAGTGAAGATGGGAGGGGGGAAGTAAAGCTATAAGGTATAATTATGAACGAAAAGATTCAAAGAACAATTCAAAGAATGAATTGGTATCATTGTGTTGGTATGGCTGCACACAAAACTTTCTACAGTACTTTGGTGATAATTGCATCTTGTGCTTCTGGTAGGAGGTTGGTAGTAGGAGAACCAGGGATAACCTATGGGGAAAACATTGCAACATTCTGAATAAATGTGATTTTGTAATATAGAACAGTTAGAACAGTTAAACAACCTGCCTCCAGAGGTTGTGGGTGCTCCAACACTGGAAGTTTTTAAGAAGACTGGACAACTACGTATTTGTCTGAAATGGTATAGGGTTTCCTGCCTGAGCAGGGGGTTGGACTAGATGACCTCCAAGGTCCCTTCCAACTCTGTTATTTTCTGTTAAAAACTGTCTGTGTGTAACATTCAACTGGGCAAAGGGGTGCATTGTAGGGCAACTATTTTTGAACCAAAGCATTTCAAATGGATTAACTTAAAGAATGCAACCAAAATCTGGGACCCATGACTCTTATAGAGTTGAATTTTTTTAATAAAACACTTTACGATAAAAATTATTGTAAAACATTTTATGACATAATACAAGATACCAATAAAGCATTCCCTGTGGTCAACTCCTGATGTTGGATTGTGCTATACCAGACATGTCAAACACAAGGCCCGGGGGCCGGATGCGGCCCGCAAAGTGGTTTCATGCGGCCCACGAAGCCATCCTGGAAACAGTCAGGGAACGGCCCCCACTGCCTTAGCCCTGGCCCAGAGACCCTCCTCCTGCCAGAGACCCCCAGATCTGTCCCACTCCTGCCCAGGCCCCCATAGGCACCCTTGATGCGAACGATGTAGAGCTGGCCACGCCCACCCAGTAGGCCATATGCACTCTAGCCACGCCCACCCAGTAGGCCACGCCCACCCAGGCCACACCCACCCAGCCCCCTGAGGGCAACCACAATGCTGATGCGGCCCTCAATGAAATTGAGTTTGACACCCCTGTGCTATACAGTTCAACAAGGGTTGCTTTTCCAGGCAGATATGTATCTGAATATTTCCCATGATTTTTAAGAACTTTTCCAGGGAAGGCAGTGCATTAGATGCTCTGTCACTGTTGAAGACATGAAGGAAACTAGTAAAGAAATAGCATCCAGAAGGATGAACCAACTGGTTACCGATTGTCTTGTTTATTCTATAATTCACTGTCCTGGGGAGATGCCGAAGGATGGAATTGAGAGAGAGAAGGTGTTAAAAGCTTCTTGGTCCCAGAAAGGTCAGTCTGGATCTTCTGCTGAACTCCAGTGGGTCTGGTGGAACCGCTGTGGGACCTCTGCCCCCCATCTGGACACTGGGTTCTGCCTGTCCATGGCGAATTTTTCTGTGACTGTCAGAGACCACTAAAATCAGTGGAACCCATTTCTTCTTATTTTTTGTGATTTTGAAAAGAGAATATCAGTCTTGTGGAATGCCATGTCTTCTATGAGATTAATATCCCCAATGACACCCACTGTAAATTTCAGGGATCTTTGTGACAGCCCCCTTTTCCCATGGTGCACCACTGATGGGTTTCATTGTGGCATTTCTCTTCTACTGGCATTAGAAAATCTCTCTCTCTCTCTCTCTCTCTCTCTCTCTCTCTCTCTCTCTCTCTCTCTCTCTCTCTCTCTCTCTCTCTCTCTCTCACACACACACACACACACACACACAATTAATTTCAACTTCCAGGTCAGCAGGAAAGGGGCTGATTTCTGAGGGCCACATAAACAGGCGGAGGATCTGCAGAGAAACTCCAAGTAGCTCCACCATCAAATCCCCAAGAGCAGCGGAGCTTCAGAGGAGGCCCTGACAGAAAGAAATATTGATCAGGCTGACCAGGAGCTGTCGAACTGATTTGTTGGTGGCCTGATCTTAGCAGCTTCCTTTTGGTTTCTGAAGAAGCTGTTCACGCCCTTTGTCAAATGCGAAGGAAGGGAGGAGGGGGGAATTGTGTATCCTGTTTGCACTAGAACAGACTGAGGAGCAAGGAGCCTTCGGGTCAAGGGCCCTCCGAATGAATTACCAACCTATCTCTCCTCCCTTCCCTGGGCAGGACAAGAGGCCAGTCTTATGGCCAGGATTCACTAGGACGTTGGGGTGTGTAAAGGCATATGAGTAGTTGCCAGTTGTGTGGAGAAATGAGTACGTGATGCCTCAGTTGCAATGATGTAAAACAGTGTTTCTCAACCTTGGTAACTTTAAGATGTACAATTGACTGGTGGTGCTTTTGACAATTAGCTGTTGTTGTTGTTGTTATTATTATTATTATTATTATTATTATTATTATTATTATTATTATTATTATTATTAATCGCACAGTCAGCCAGATGTTCAGACTGGATTTGGCATTTTTGTCTACCTATCGAGTCCTTACCAAGGACCTGGGATAGGCAGATGTGGATGTTTGATGGTATTACAGATATCGTCACAGGATGGAAGTAATTCCTAGTAAGGCTGCCTTTTACAATTGACTAATGGTGAATTTGTCAATGCCAATGGTGTTCACGTGGTGCTCCAGTTGTTTTGGGATTGCACCCAAGGCACCTATTACTATTGGTACTACCCTTGCTTGCCTTTGCCACAGTCTTTCTATTTCTATTTATAGGTCTTTGTATTTTGTTATCTTCTCCAGTTCTTTCTCGTCTAATTATTATTATTATTATTATTATTATTATTATTATTATTATTATTATTATTATTATTATTATTATTATTATTATTATAATTTAAATTTAAATTTAAATTTAAATTTAAATTTAAATTTAAATTTAAATTTAAATTTAAATTTTATTAATTTAAAGGCAAACTTTGAAACATGGGAGGGACACTTGAGGTAACTCTGTGACCTTCAGATGAGGCACACTGCAACTCCTCAGATTTCATACTAGTTGGTTATGCTGGCTGAGAGCGATATCTGTTATGGTCCGGGACCTTGAAAGCCAATGGGTTGAGGGAGAGGAGGCTGGGATGAAGGGGAAATGAATATTGTGCTATACCCATCACCACCACCCCATGACAACATGAACTGAATACATGTCACGTTTGCTAGGAGAATGCATTGTATATGCACCA